>NC_060898.1:22008415-22163415 GCF_014805685.1 Silurus meridionalis | reverse complement strand
CGTCCTATACAATAAAAATTAATTAAACTGAATTGAATATGTGTATATATATATATATATATATACCCAAACTGTATTCAATATATTACTTTATACATTTTCTTAAAATACTTAATTGATGGATTATTATTACTATTTTTATTATATCTAATATATTTATTTACTACACACACACACACACACACACACACACACACACACACACATACACATATATATATATATAGTACACTGTATATATATTTTCTCAATTATTATTATTATTATTATTATTATTATTACTAATTTATTTTTTATATTCCCATTGTCTATTCTCACAATGCGAGCAGCTTCTGTACAGTTCGTCTTTCCTGTATTTCAAAACTGCAATTTATGATTTCAATGTTGGCTCTGAGACAACAGCAACCTCACGTCTTGCACGCTCCACACTGACAGTTTCTGCTACGCAAGAGAGCCGACTGAACCATGTGCCCTTTGCAGGAACGCATGCAGACACAAAGGATTACTCCTGTACCACTTTATTAGTATCTGTTCATACATTCGTGTAATTATACGGTCAGGAGCACAGTTCTGTGTGCCCATCATGCCCATGCCCTTACCTACTGAATGAGAGGTAAGTACACTTCAAGGCTCTTCTCTGTTCTGGCACGGAGGTGGTGGAATGAACTTCCCCTAGATGTTCGTACAGCGGAGTCTCTGACTATCTTCAAGCGACGATTGAAGACCTACCTCTTCCTGAAACACTTAAATTAGCACTTTTTCAAGTTTGTAGAATTCAAGAGTTATATTTATATTAAGTTTGTAATCTTGTGTACCAGTGTAGATTTATTCAATGCTAGAGACTCAAAGCACTTTTGTACGTCACTCTGGAGAAGGGCGTCTGCCAAATGCCGCAAATGTAAATGTATACAGATTCTGGTCCAGATGTTCACGAACATCCAAACGGCCATCGAATGGACAGATGAAAGGTGCAGACTGGGACGAGGTGACAGGAAGGCATGAACTCAAATAACCACTCTTTACACCCACGGTGATCAGAAAAGCAGAGAACTGCAGCCTCAATGGAATGAACCCAAGGCTCCGGTATGCGGAGGATCACCCACACTGGACACAAACACAATGGAAACAAACGACATTTTTCCTTTTCTGATTCTTATCAGTTTTGAGTAAAAAATGAAAGTACAACTGACTAAACTTAAGCGAACGCCATGCAACCAAAAGACTCTTAGCATGTCTACCCTTGTGTAACTCAGTGTATTCACTGTACCAGGGGAAATATTATAAATTTCTATCCATGGCTGGAGATTTTGATCTGAGCTAGATCTGACATGCTTACACTAACACTGCATCGGTGTGTGTTTTTCATTACCAGGCAGCAGCAGAAGACATGAAAACATGAGATCAACAGTCATTTGATTTGTTTTTTTGCAACGCTTGTGTAGTTCGACAATCTCCTAATCTATGACTGTGTACTGTAATAGGTTTTCGTTTATGCGTAGCGGCTTTCCTGTAGTCTTGTCCTAGCATGAAGGTGTAATTGACTTGGTGAATGAGCTTATGCCAGGTTTCATTCTAAAAAAAAAAAAAAGCCCGGATTCCGGAGTTAAGTTTTTTCACTGGGTTCTTCCTGCCCCGTGGATAAACATTCACTAGGTCACTTTAAGTGCCACAGGATTGAGAGATAAGAGTGACGAGCAGGCGCTGTGTGGACCTACACACACACACACACACACTCACAGGCTTAATCAGTCGATCCTGTTCACACAGGGACATGGTGGATCTGGAGACAATCCGGAAATACCCCAGATCATCTTGGCAGTCCATCATAAAGCCCAGTGCACACTTCAGCTCAGAGGTTAAGGCTTTGAGTTACAGATCAGAGAGTTAGCAATTCAAGCCTTGGTATCGCCAAGCTGCCACTCTTGGGGCCCTTGAGCAAGGCCCCTGGGGGTATCATGACTGACCAAGTGCTCTGACCTCAGTTTCTTTACATCACTGGGGAATGTGAAGAACTTTGAAGGAAACTAAGAACATTAAAAATTCCTCACAGACAGTAACCTGAGCTCAGGATGAAACCTTGGTGCTGTTAGGAGGCCTTCTGATGATCCAATTAAATTCGGGACTCGAAACCTGTTCCGGCATGAAGATCTGCTCTTCATGAGTTGGAGCTGAAGATCTTCTGCTATATAGCAACCCAATTGGTGTGAATGTGAAAACTGACTGCACTCCAGGCCTCCTCACTTTCTTACCTACATCAGCACCTGACTTTACTAACAAACATCCATGTGGCTGAATGAATCTCCAGAACATCTAGTGGAACATCTTCTCAGAAGAATGGAGGTTATGATGGTAATTGTAGCCATAAGCAATTGTAGCAAACTATATTAGTTCTTATCTTGAACCATCTTCGTGGTTCATGGTTTGATGATTTTGATTGGCCAAGTACATAAAAGTAGTATACAGGTGTGTACATACACACACACACACACACACACACACACACACACACACACACACACACACACACACACACACAAACACACGCCTACCGCCTCACAGCTACCACCTTACAGATCTCTGAACCTGCATGTACCTGAGGTTTCTCTGGGTTCACTGGTTTTCTAAAATAACATAGGTTCACTGAATAAGATTAATTACCCCTAGGTGTGTGTGTGTGTGTGTGTGTGTGTGTGTGTGTGTGTGTGTGTGTGTGGTCGTCTGGAATGGTAATTTGGATTCAGAGTGTATTTTAAGAAGAAAAGAGGTAAAAATTTCACTGCTGATCTTGGAGACACCAATCTTCATCCTCCTTGTTCTCTTCATCCACTTAATCTGCTCATCCTCCTCGTCTTCTTTCTCCTCCTCGTCCTCCGAATCTCCTCATCCTCCTCACCCTCCTTGTCCTCAATGACCTCCTAATTTCCTCATTCTCCTGATCTTCACATCCTCCTCATCATCCTCACCCTCCTTGTCCTCAATAACCTCCTAATTTTTTTATTTTTCTCATTCTCCTAATCTTCACATCCTCCTCATTATTCAATCCTCCTCATCCTGCTGATCCTCTTCATCCTGTTCACCTACCTCGTCATTCTTATGCTTCTCATCATTCTCATCCACCTCATCACCCTCATCCTCATCATCCTGCTGATCTTCCTCATCATCTTCATCCTCCCCATTCTCCTCACCCTGCTCATCCTCCTTGTTTTTTCTTATTATCCTCATCCTCCTCATCCTGCAGATACTACTCATCATTCTCATCCTGCTTGTCTTCCTCATCCTCCTCACACTGGCCATCCTCCTCGTTTTCCTTTTTATCTACATCCTTCTTATCCAGCATGTCCAACTCATTTTTCTCATTCTGTTCATCCTCCTCATCTCCAGCCCTCACTGGAACCTCAACACACTTGTTTTCTGTTTCTTATACACAGTTAATAAGATGCAGGGTTTTTTTTTTCCTGTTTTCTGTCAGGGTTTTAGTACTGGAAACTTTTCCGCAATTTTATTTTATTTTATTTTATTTTTTTACCTAAATCTCTATGTTCCTGTTTTTTTTCTGTAGCTAATCATTTTATCTAAAACCGACTGTGGCCACATTTTTACCAATAAACAATAATGTGATTGAAACCTTTCTTTACACTGAGATCTTTTTTAGTTATTTATGCAAAAAAATCAAACACACACATGCACACACGCACACATAGCCATGTCAGTGTCATGGCCATGCTGAAAACAGACTTTGTTTGGGGTCGGAGGTCATCCTGTGATGGTCCCTTTGCATTGGAGCTGATAAATTGTGTATAGCAGCATTTTTTAATTTTTTTACAGCTGACTAAAAGTGAAAAAAAGTAGAAAGAAATTTTTACTCGATTGTTGAAATAGACCACCAGGGACCCTCATCAATAAATCATTTAATGAATAAAATATTTTATTACTTTATTGTTTTATTAATTATTTATTTATTATCAATGTATTACTTTACCACTTTCTTTATTACTTGAACACATTTATTAATTGCACTTAAATGAAACTGAAATTAAAAAAAATTAAACTACTTTTAAATCTACTCAAAAAAAAAAAAAAAGTCAAAAGTAATTGTTTCCCCAAGAAAAAAAAAAGGCAATTTCTTTCATCGCTGTAAGTTTGCCAATCGTGTGAATGACCAACGTTACATAGTTAGTTTTTTGTTATACTGCAAAAATAAACCTGCTGTCTATTCAGTTTACATTCACGACTGGAATCGGTGCTAGTCGGACCTGGTATTAGCAAAAAGAAATTCATAATCTTGTTAAATATTTCATGTTAATGTCAGCAAAGTTACAAATCTAACAGAGCAAGTAAAAGCCACGTCTGCGTTTATACTTATTTTGCTAATTCTGGCATTCGGTAACATTTTACCGCAATCTTCTACTTATACAGATTTCTACAGTGCTAACTCTAATTGTAGATTGAAAAGCTCATGCTAAAATGATGAAGATGAAGATGATGATTGTGATGATGATGATGATGATGGTGACAGTGAATTGATTCATAATTTTTGGTACTTGAATAAATTTATTTGCATGGCAATTTTTTCTTCTTCAAAATATCCATTTCCATGTAGACAAAGGTGAGATGAAGAGGCCTGGGGTGCATCAGCATGACAAAATTCATGCGTGTTTAATAGGTTTGTAGAGCTCTAGATCTTCTTACGGAACACGTTTCTAGTTCAAGTATAGGGAAAAGTTCATGCTGACGTATCCAAAGCCGATTTTGAAGAAGCACATATGGGTGGAAAAGTCGCACAATGTAGGATGTGAAAGCACACATTGTTAGAAGTGTCTTGAAATGTCTTCGGATGTGCAAAATCTTTGGGAAGAGATGAATGTTCTGCCAGCAAGTTTGCATAAACGAGTATGCAATGCTTTGCACGGTTTTATCGTCTAGTGATTTTAAACCTTACAATCAACTTGAATACCCAAATTGTCTGCTCTCTGATTTCTGACCTAGCCGTGTTATCAGTGATCCGATCCACTGTCACTCTGATTAGTATGGAGTGTGACTTTCAGGTCCATTCTATATTTAGAACGCTACATCACTCAAATTCCTGTGCAGAAAACTAACACCTCGAGAGTAAATCAAAAGTTTGTATGGGAGACTTCTATTTTACACCATTAAGGTCTTTTGTATCGGGTCTTGTTTTGTGCTCGAGACTTTAGGAAAGCTGACCCTTAAGGTGCATGGTTTAAAATAATTTATCACCTCTGGCACCTCACAGTATCACAACAATGGCCTTGGACTTGAAGTGAGGAAACACCATCCTGGTGCTCGTGCTGATAGACAAAAGCCGAGCTGAAATTCCACACGGAGGGCCATCGAGCGGCAGCGTCACTCCACAAGGATCAGCTGCTAAAGTAATCGTTGCCTGGCTGTCACACGCTCCATGGAGCTTCAATTTACCTCTCGCTTTGTGCATGCCGTGTTTACTCAGCGCTCGCCTGGTCGTGTGTTGTTACCGTATCAAAATACATCAAGAAACAAACACACCTGAGTCGTGTAACGCTGACAGTTCAAGGTGCTGTAAATAGTTTGGAGTTCTCATGTGTCAAATGCCAACTGGATGGCCAGTGAAGAGAAGCTAGAGGTGGTGCTTCTGGAACAAGACAAAGTCTGAAAACATCCCACCACATTGAAGGTCTTGGGTTTTGTTTTTCTGAAACTTCATCACTAGCATCATAGCATCACCGTTAATCACCTTGCTAAAGATGCTGAAGAAAACAAATGATTGCAGAGCACTGAAAAAATGATCATGTAATAATATATTAAGGAATAAATGCATGATTTAGGAAGATGCAGCGTTTTATGTTTTGCTCATGCACAGTACGGGGACGTGAGCGTTTCCAAACGTTTCAGGTTGGATAAGCAACTTTTGGGAAACGATTGAAAATGAAACTGTGGACATGCACCCTGGAGCACAGAGGGTTAAGGGCTTTGCTCAAGGGCCCAAGAGTGGCAGCTTGGCAATACTGAGGCTTGAAGCCCTGACTTTCCAAGCAGTAACCAAGAGCTTAAACCCCTGAGCTACCACATTTCCCCCAAGAGTGTCCAGTGATTGGGGAAATTTTGTGGCACCTCTTTTTTGAGACAAAATGGATCAACATACAACTCAAGAGTATTTGTGGAGGCCTAAAATGCACCAGCCACACTTTTTTTTTGCTTTGAATCAAAATCGTGCCAAATTTTAAATCATTAACACCTTCAGCAAGCGGCACCACCAAAAAGTTTGCAGATAGCGAGCATGAAGTGACAGATGTAGCAATAAAATGTTGGTCCCTTTAGAATCTTGCAGGAATCAATGATGTTAATTACAAGCTACCATACCATAACGTTGCTCCAGCATTCCAGGTCACACGCCTCAAGCTTGTCAGACCAGGTCTTCTCACAAAGGGCCTACAACAGGCTTAAACTTCATGAGAAAACGCCTAGACATAGGTTTAAATCTCATATTATGACAGCAAAAACAACACAGGTTGACTGAAACTACTAAAATATTCACTCTCTGAGACGTCCTACTAAGCGACACACGCCACTGTTCTTTCTCAAAAGTTCTCCACAACATAACATCATGGCATGTCCTCCTGTACCCTGCGTTTGTTCTAGACACCTGTCCATCCAGTCAAATGAGTCTTTAAGCAGAGACTCGAGGACATAATGGCAACATGCAAAAAAAACAAAGACGGGCTAAATTATGTTTAGCGACTTTAGCCATTTCAGCTCAAACAAATCCCGTCTCAAAAAAGTCAGACTGCAATTCATCTGTCCCTGCTTTCCATTTCTTACGTAATTCACCCTCGCATACAAATCTGCTGCCCGTCTGCGAGAACACGAGTGGTTAAAGAAAAAACGTACGGCTTTTCTCACTGATTTTTCTTCCAGCACTTTAAGTTCTGGCGGCTTGAGAGACGCGACTCTTTCGAACACCCCTCGAGGCTATTCGCTCGCCTCTCCTCCAACCCCCCTCCTCAGTGCAAAGTAAATTTTCCATTCGCTCAGTAAAGTGGTGTATTGACACCATTATTGTGCCTGTTTGACTCTGGTTGCCTGGGAGACAACAGAAAGGACATCCCAACATTTAAATCACACGCAAAGTTTCTAACCACAGGTATGAGCCAGTGCTCCCACCCCCTCCTAACAGAGCCGACTTCTTGACGCAATTCGCTTCTAGAAACCCTCAGGGCAGAAGGAGGAGGACTCACTGTTGAGTTTTTCAACATTGCCACTCAGCAAAGGATCACCATGTACCTGAAAGAAAAAAATAAACCCATTAAATACCAGAGTACATGTGCAACACAATAAAACAAATATGTAGGAGGGAAGGAGGGTTGTTAGATCTTAGCATGACATCTTAGCGTTTACATTCCGCTTACATAATTATTATTCTTTACTATATCACTGGCATAGGAACTTTATTTAATTCATAAAGAATTATAAACTCCACACAAAACTTTGAATGTGCCATGTTTTTACTAGAGGGTTAAAAAGGATTCTTTTCTAGCCCAGATTATTTTGAAAGGTATAAGAGAAAAGCAGGTGATGCAAATGTATTACAATACATAGCCGAAAATGTGCACACGGGTCATGGAACCATGAAAAGGAGTAAATATTGTGTGATATTTCTCTGGTAATATTGTTTAGTTTTTAAAGTAACAGCTTTTCAGTTCTTTAGGATTTTCGTATATTTTTTAAAATATTTCTTGATCAGGGTTTCATTGCATTTGTGGCTCATCCGTAGGGACAAGTGGAACAAACCCCAACCGTATACATCATTTATTCAACAAATGTAACAAACAACTTAAATGCCTGCTTTGAGCGAACAATGAGCTTTAAAATGTTGTTGATTGACAGCTGGTGATGGTTTTACCAGGGTTTTTTTTAGCTGTTGATCAAAATGCAGAGTTGTTGAACCTAGTGGACAAAATTGGAACTGTAACAAGTGTCCATAGAGGCCCAATGGGACGGGATTCACACTGCCCCAATGTTCACATTACGAATACTTTTTGTTAAAGAGTGTGGACAAGGTAGCAAATAGCATAATTAATGAGTTATATTAATGAGTTAATATTTAATTATATAATGTGTAAAGAAGCCAGGACAATACACAGCTTTTTAAGTTTGAGCTAAAAATTTCCATTTGAACGTTTCTTTTTAAAATAAATACTGACATTCTTTTTGTTGATCCTTTGTAGCTGATTAGAAAATGATGTAATTAGTGACTTTTATCTAGCTAGCTATGTGACTAGCAGTGTTAGTTTGTGCACCTCATTCAAGTCAAGTTCTGGTTAACTAAAAATTTTGCTGATAGAAGCCAGTAGCTTTACTCCAGTCTACTAGAGATGAATTATTTAGGTTATATCATTATTGTTTTTTTAAACATATTTCCCTAGTGCAAAAAACAGATTTCACAATTTGATTCCTTCTAAAAAAGAAACTGAAAAAGAATTGATAATATTAAAACTCACTCCACAAAACTCCATTTCCCAGGTAAACTAATACAGTCAGAACCACCATTGTTTACAACAAGAGACTTCCTGCTTTCATTTTTTCTTTACACATGATTACACCAGATTACTCTGATAACTCCCTTTAATGATCACGCAGGTACGTTAGAAATTGGTCACTTCTTCCTCAAGCATGTTTTCTTTAGTTTACACAACTAGTGTTCATTATACAGTTCTTTCTAAGAATTGAATTATTCCGAAAATATGCTCTGATTCTGATTCATCACCAGAAAATGTAAGTGAAGCTTCTAGTGTATCCGGGCTCAGCTTTTTCACAGACCAAAGCATCTGAAATATTTTTGCCATGAGGGATTCGCACATTCACTGTCCATTTTAATTATAACAGCTCTACGTTCATGCATTTATTTAGTCAGTTAGTGGTTAAGGCATTGGACTTTGGATCTGAAGGTCTTGGGTTACAAATCCCAGTCACACCAAACTGCCACTCCTGGGCCCCTGAACAAGTCCCTTTACCCCATAGAAGCTCAGTTGTATGAATGAGATAAATGTAAGTTGCTCTGGATAGGGGCATCTGTCAAATGCTGTAAACGTAAATGTCATAAAGGTCAAGGTCAAGTTGAACTCGGCTGTAACAGTTTCCCTCTGACCAACCAATCAAAAGGATGGAAAAATGCTGATGCTATTCTGGGCCAGCTAGCTGCCCTGTGAGGCGAATATAAAATCTGATTGGTTAAAGAAACAGGCCTGTTAGTAATATTTCTAATGGTCAAAGAGCCTGCAAAATAGGCTTTGAAGGGCCTGGGCAGATTAGATTGACATGGCAACACATAGAGGCTGAAATCTGATTGGACAAAAAAAATCTAACATCCACATACACTTACTGGAGAAACGCTACGAAATGAAGAGAATAAACTGTTGGGAATAAATTAATACAATTTTATTAAACAAATATTAGAATTTAGGCCAGCAGAGAAGGTTTTGCTGGACCTGACCGCCCACCACTGATAAAACCATATAGAGTGGCGTTCAAGTCAAATTGAGACTTGTAATGTTACAGGTATAAAAATCGATGCTAGCGTTGTGGAAATACATGCAGTAGTAAGTGGTTAGCAGGTCCTATTACTTATACACACATGTTGAGAGTTGGTCCAGAGATTGTTAATCAAGATAATAAACAACAGTGTGCATGCATGGAACAGCCTGTGGTGATGAAATTTCTTGTGAACGAAGGCGTAAAACCCAAGGATATCTACAGGTGATAAGACGCTCAGCCGCCGTGAGACATTTGAACGGTGTAAAGATTTCAAAGAAGGGCGTATGTCCGTCAGTGACAAGGTGGTTCCCTGGTGACGAAGTGAAGCAGACTGTAGGATGGTTCAGGTGTTGCCAAATCTCCTTAAGTTTTTACTCCTTAAAATTTGTTCTTTTATTTTATCAACTCAAAAGTCCCGGTTTGACTTGAACGCCACTCGTACAATTACTCAAATATTGATGTGTAGAGTGATATCGTGACTCACTGAGCTATCAATCTTTGTATTCCGGAAATTTCCACCTATAACATAGATTAGGGTTCAATTGACATTATATGTAAACCAGGATTGCCTTAAGAGTTTTCACAGAGCCCCAGTAGTCCATAAACCCCACTTTTAAGAACATTTAATATAATCCTGATCCGGTCTCGATGTAGAAAATCAAGATTTTTTGAGTTAAACACACCAGTCAGCAGGTGGTAGAGAAAACAAATGCTTCCTTATTGTTGAGAGTGTGGGAATTTCGTCCTCATATTTGTTCTGCGTTTATTGGATAACAAGGAAGCACTGATCCCTCGCCTTGTCTCAAACCAAACTTAGTGTAATTGGACACTATAATACCTAAAGGCGAAAAAGAAGATACAGGAAATTGAACAAAAAAAAACCAGCATGAGAATAAACATACTAGGAGACAAAGCGATAATCCTGTTCAGTAAATATTTGAATGCGTAGTAACGAGAAAGTGATCTTTCAGATTTTTCTAAACGTTCCCTGTCAACTTTTACATGGACAAATAGCAGCATATAATCAGGCATCCGATAGACTCGGTGCTATAAAGCGTCCCTGGTGTACGCGAGACAGGTGGTCACCACATCAACAGCACTGCTGGGGATTATCTACACTCACTTCTGCAAACATGAGAGATGTAATATATGACGTTCAAGTTATTGCACGCCAGATGACATGTCCCACAGGGCCTCTTTAAACATTGCTCCTGCTATATACTGTACCTCTGAGTTGCAAACCAGCTAATGTGTCGAATAGATCTCCAGGAAGTAATCAGAATACCCATGCAGGAACAGCTGAACGTCGTGGATATTAGGTCAAAAGAACATCATATTCATTTCTATTATATTTCATTTGTCTGTGTAATAAAGAATCCAGGAAGTAACCATGGTGTACTTCAGAAAATAGAGAAAGATGTGATATAAAGTTCAACGAAAAGTTGCTAATGAAACTGGATGTTTTATGGACGAATGTCTCACATTTGCACCAAAACTCTTCCCAGGTGAAAGAATGAATGTCACCAAGCCACTGATGCTCCTCAAACCTTTTTAGGAATTAGCACTTAATTATTCTGTTTTTTTTGTTTTTTTTTTTCATGCTGTAGTAAACTCACTAACAGAATTTGACTTTGTTGTTATTCATGGTCCCAGGCCTTGTGAACCAACGTGAGGTTTTGGTCTATCTGAAACAAACAAAATCATATTCTAATGGTTGCACCAATTTTGTTTGGAACAAAAACATGCAAAAATAGTTTGTAAGTGAATATTATTTTATGTAAATTTGTCTCATATATGTCATGACATACCCTGGTAGATATGCTGTAAAATTAAATGCTCTTCTTGTCTGTCTGTTTTATTATTGTTATTATTATTATTATTATTATTATTATTATTATTATTAATATTAATTATTAATATTATCTGTCTGTCTGCCTGTCTGCCTGTCTGTTTGTCTCTCTGTCTGTCTCTCTGTCTGTCTGCCTGTCTGCCTGTCTGTCTGTCTGTCTGTCTGTCTCTCTGCCTGTCTGTCTGTCTGTCTGTCTGTCTGTCTGCCTGTCTGTCTGTCTGTCTGTCTGTCTGTCTCTCTAGTTATCTAATAGTTATATCTGATAAATGTCTACTAATACACTACCTTTAAATCATCTGACCTCTGTACACATGTGTAAACTTCTACACACATTACACTCTACACAATGCATCAACAATATGGAATGTCATCTTGTCAAGTGACTTTTGTGTATAATGCACCTGAGCTCTAAAAAAAAAAAAAAAAACGTAAAATAGGCAAAAGTGTATAATAAATCTGTCCTAAATGCCCCTGGTGAACTCGGAGCTTTTCAGGTTTCCAGAAACCTTTCTTTGGTCGTATGTAAAATATGTAAATGCAGCAGACTGACGCACTGCGTCTGGGTGTGTGCCGGTACTGACTGGGTTAATGTTGCGTGTTGGACTGATAGAATACAGTAAATCACTAAACCTGATGGCCCCTGACCCCGTTCTCTTTCATACCTGAAGGAATTCCAGCACTTCCTGCACCCAAATATGGTCATTTCCCCCTGGAGTCCAGTACCTGGAGTTCTATAAACTCACTGTCTTAAAGGTACAGGTTACATCCTGTTGGATATCTTAGACACACACACACACACACACACACACACACACACACACACACACACACACACACACACACACACACACATACACAGTTTCACTAGTGCAATAAGCAAATACTAGGCTTCCTTTTAACCCTTTGTTGGATATAACACATTTATAACGTATTTCTGACTTCAAGGATTTGGTTTTCCGTGCAAAAGTATTGGGACACCCAACTTTTCCAGCTTTTCCATATTCTTCCTCAAACTGTTACCACAATGTTGAAAGGCACACAAATGTCTTTGGATGTGGCAATAAATTTTCCTTGACTTGAACTAAAAACCTGTTCCAGCATGATGATGTTCCTGTGCACAAAGCCAGCTCCTTGAAGACATGCTTCACATGGGTTGAAGTGGACGATCTCCTTCTACAGAACTCCAAACTTATTGGATACCTTTTGGAATAAATGTGAACGCTGACTGTGCCCCAGGTCTCCTCACCTACATCAGTACCTGACTTTACTTACACCATCTCCACAAAATCTAGTGGATCTTCTCAGAAGAGTGATGGTTATTATAACAAATCTGATCAATTAAAATGGGCAAATGATCCCTAATGATTTGTATTCCTTTCTATTATGTTCTCTTAGCTGTGTTTATTCAGGTGCATGTTTTTTTTTTGTTCCCTTCAGCAAGACAAAACAATGTATAGAACCTTAAGTCAAAAGTAAATATCTGTCTGTCTACACAAAGTTCCCAAAGTTCAAGGGAATCCTAAACGCCATGATGGTTTGTCTGAACGCCGGCGATCTCGAACGTTCGATCGCATAGTTCATAAATCACGTTTCGCGTGGGCTGAGTCATGTCCTGAGACCTTTAGCAGCAATCTTCTGTAGCCACCCACGGTGCTAATGAGGCACCAGGGAACTTGATAATACACGTTCTTAGTCAACCAACTTCCCTTCACCGTAAATGCCAAATACAGTTTTAGGTGTCATGACTTGACAAATTCTTTGGGATAAGTAAGAGCACATGCATAAGCAACACGCACTCGCAGTCACACACATTAAAAAGCAATACTGAGAGATTTTTTTAAGGCCCACTCATACCCTATGTGTTGTGTCTGTCTGTCTGTGTTGTGTCTGTCTGTCTGTCTGTGATGTGTCTGTCTGTGTGTGTGTGTGTGTGTGTGTGTGTGTGTGTGTGTGTGTGTGTGTGTGTGAATGTCTAATATTGGCCACAGCATTATTTTTTTGTCATTCTGTCCATTTTGTCATTGCACAATGAGAGGCAGGGCGTGTGCACGGATGCTTAGCCTGCTAAGTTATGCGCTGCTCGGTTTGCTCAGATCAATGCTGATTCTTGGCTTATTGAAAAGTACACATGTGGTGTAGTCGGACGAGAACAATCAGGCCCTATTCAGCAGTGAAGGACACCCTCCCTCAGTCAACATTCGGCGCTCCGATCCATAGCCGGCGAGAGCTCTCTGCTCCCCGGAATGCATATTTTAATGCTCCAGATACTTGCTTTGCAGCTTCTTTTTGCGGTTGCTATCCGACAAAGCAATAGGGAATGTTGTTGGCAAGTTTTTTATTTCTCTCTCTCTCTCTGTCTCTCTCTCTCTCTGTGGTAATGCTGTGTATTCAGATGAGCCATGGTTACCCATGATATAGGAATTCATGGATGATGAATGCATCAGACTTTAAAAAACAAATAGTACAAAATTCTCTCTCTCTTTCTTTTTTTCATTCTCTTTCTGCCACAGCTGATTCCTCTTGCATGTCGTGGCTTGTCTGCTTTCAAATCAATGTCTAATCGCAGCTGGAGAGCCGGCCCAGTGATTCAGATCAGAGATTTTTATCAAGAAAATTCTATTGAAGTGTCCATAAGAGACCAAATCTATAAACTGTGACCGTTAATGAGTATAATCGCCTGTACGCAGCCTACGATAATCTGATGTGAGCTGTAGGACTGCGGGATTACATTAAATGACTGTCCACCACTGCATATATTCATAAAAAAATTGTGGCTTTATAATAGTACTCAAATAGTTAAAAAGAAATGGACACAGCGAGGCTTGCTCATATTCTGACGAGAGCATGAGCTAACTCTGAAACCTGAGCTCTGCTGGTTGAGCAATCTCAGGTAAAGCACAGGCAACCACATACTCAAAAGCCGCCGCAATCCATCAACCAATTCCCCATGCAAATACAAAGGCAGCCAAGCAAAAACCAGCTTGTTTATTACACGCACATACACGTGCACACACGCATACACATAAGACTTCATGGAGCTCTGGCTTAGCAAACCAAGTTTGAAGAAACACCTCACTTTTCAGAATTTTTCAACCTCAGATCTTATTTGATGGACGTCTGGACATTATCTGAAAATCTAGTTTAACTGTACGTGAGAAAAAAATGTGTGTATCTGTTCAGGGTCATGTGACTATGTTGTGGTTCATTGCATGCATGTGGTGTGAAGTTTACAGAATGAAAGCAGGTTGAAGAAAGGAAGCACAGTATCTGATCTGAATCTACACATAAGCGCCGGAGACGATGTGATACCGCGTCTTTTTGCGATATTGATATTGAAACCCTGAGCTGAAAACGCATTAGCGGATATATCGATACCTAGTAACTTTTTTTGCTCGTTATCGGTATTACGACTTGGGTCTGTCGGGGTCAAATGGACATCAGACGACTTCTTTCTTGTTTTCTTTGTCAAGGATGGTGAATTCATAAGGAATTCACCTGATGATAAAAATTGTTTAACGGCGCTCACAAAATGCTTTAGATCAGGTTTGGCGATAAAACGCTTAAAGTATACGTGAGGACCAAAAAGGAACTGGAAATCCGTGCTATAATGTTTACCTAAATGAAAGGCGCGTGAAACCTGAGCACGCCGCCCGCCTCGCTTTGAACTGGAAGCCTCCAGGCCGTAGTCAATCTGCCGCCATTTTGCATCTACTTAACATTAGTTAAGTAGGTTCTTCTGTCATCGGGCCCCGCCCCTTCACACGGAGCATACTCGGTTCCTTTGTTCTATTTAACCTTAACACAAATGATGTTTTTAGTCTTCTAAAAAAAAAATACCTAGATGTCTTCTGACCTCCACGTAGGTGCCCTTTTCGGACTGTAGGTCAGGATTGAATTTAACATAATGCATCGTGACAGGTCAGTATTTCACCTGCAGTGCCCACATCTGTAATCCTGCCCTCTGGTATCTACGCAGTGTCACAAAGACTAATGGAATGCAGAAGATCCAGTTTCCTTTTGTTCTACACAGATTTCCATATTACCTTATCATTGGGTTACTTCATCTACAGTTGGCTATTATTTATGTATCAGAACTTGTGCAGGCCACCAAGACTAGGAGGCCTCCTCCATGTATGTCCAGAAGGAAGGTTTTCTATAGTCTGTGTTGTTCAGAAGTGAAATGACGTTCTGATGACAAAGCAGACGGGGCTTACGTTAATGTTGGGGTTTGTAAAATCTGTCATGACCACAGACTTGTTCATCGAGCCTGCGTGGTTTTACATGTCATGCTGAGAAGAAAAAGAAATCGAGTGTGAACCTCTATAGAGCAATTTATATGTGTGTGTGTGTGTGTGTGTGTGTGTATGATTAAATTTACAGTGAATTTATAGTGAGCATTTACACGCATGCGCAGTTCACGAGCTTTAAAATGGCGCAAACCTCAGTATACAGGTGAGTGAGTTCCACCCCCAAGCCCGTGATTGGATAAGAACTCCTCCTGTTCTCGGTTCTGATTGGTTGACGCGTCACTTTCTATTCGGCTACTTTACAACAGGTAAAGTCTGCCTGATTGACAGAAAGGTGGGTTCGGGATATAACGCACACCTGGACACGGGACAAAAAAAGCGCTGAGTGTGAGTGTGTGTATGTGTGTGTATGTGTGTACGCGTGTTTGTAGCGATTTAGGTGGGAACAGTTTGTTCAGGTCAGGATGGCGAGCATAGGACTGGCCGTGAGCGGCCCGATCACGGAGGAGAGAGCGGTGTTTACGCAGCTGAAGCCCGTGCGGATGTCGGGCGCCTGCGCCGGGGAGGACGCGTGTTCCGTGTTCGAGGACGTCAAACCCACGGTGAGGATCTCGGGGACCAGGGCCTTGCAACCCTGCCTACATCGGGATGGGTTAGTTTACCTGGGTGGTGGTAAAAAAAAATCCCTAATTCTGAATAAACATCTGTAATGCAGACCGGACTGCACATCTGTACAGAAGACACGACGTAATGCTTTGGGTTTTCTCTCCTGCAAACTGTTTCCTATTAGTACCTTGGTGTATAGTATAGTGTGTATTGAGTTTATAAAGTGTAATAACGTGCCAAAAAAATAAATAATTAATACACAATGCACATTGAAATACATGTATAAAGAGCAAATGATAATTATTTCCATTGTGGTACAGTGACATTTTTCCTTTAGTAGAATTACAATTTGTAATAGCAGGAAAAAGAAAAACAAGATTTTGTTGTGGGTGAATGCCCTAAAAAAATCACATCTGACCAAAAAAAGTCTCATGATATTCTCTATTGTCCTTATTTCATTGGCGATTTCATAATTTGTATTTAAATTTGTCTATTCTTTTAATAATTTGTATCTCCTATTGAAAATTTCTATTTCTATTTCAGCTATTCTATTTCTATTTCCTCCACCCTATGTATAATGCATCTATTCAATATTCTATTCAATATTTTTTCTGGTCCCTGGTGGTTGTATGTATAATATGTGAAAAACCCCTTCGCCGCCGCTAAATTGCCCGATCCTCAGGGCAGGATAAAGATCCCGAGAGCTTCTCATTGTGGTGATAACCATAAATTACAGCCTGCGCTGATGGTGATTATAGAGTAAATCATATTTTGGGTTAAAGGCTCGGGCGCTGAACGATCGTGACATCAGCAGATGAGTGTATGTTGTGAAACGCTGTTAAAAAAAAAGTCCACACAAGTGTTAAAGGGGGTTTGAGGCACTTAAACTTAATTCTGTTTTTTTTTCCCGAGGCTGCCGATCGCCTCTGTTTGCTTTTGGAGTGTCTTCGAATCTTCGTTGTGTTTTGGAAAGCGGGCCTCGTGTCCTGCATGCTATTTCTAGGATGTTGTTTAGTTTCCTCAGGCGCTTGTGTGTTCAGACTGAACCATTTTTAAAAAATCCCTCTTTATTCCTGTATCTTGTCAAATGCTGCGAGCAAAAACAATCCCGAATATAAAACGTATCGACTATCACCAGACTGATGTGTCCAAGTTCACATGACTAATGTTCTATCTATGTATAAAATGATGATTCGTCACATTTCCTGTATGCAATTCCATCCTGTGTCTGAGTCAGTGGCCGACTGTGGTCATTTCACTCTTGAGGATCGGCCAAAATTTCTCCATGCCAAATGAATGTCGTGAAAAAAGGACAAAACGAGTGTTATCAGTCTTCCTCTAAGTAATAAAACGCTCTTTGGTTTCAAAGGTTCTGTTTTGCCACCGATGCACAGCTCAGCAGACAAAAGCCGATTAGTGCCCTTTTATAGGCAATTGCAGATAAATAACCTTTTTTTTTTGCATTCCGTTTAGCCGTAAAAGGCTGCGAGGACCGAGACGAGATGATTTGGTTTGTAATTAGCATAGAGATCTTGACAAGAACTCCTGGATTGTTCAATTCTATTAAAACGTAGTATCTTGATTTTATCCAAACAGCCAAATGAACGTTTTTTTACGTCACATGAGTATTTTTTATTAACTATCATGAAATATTAAATGCTTATAAATAATAGTTTTGTTGGGGTTTTTTTAAACGCCATCGAATATAGGTTTCCTCTATCTCTCATTTTCTCATGCTCTTCATCGCTCATTCGTTCGTTATCAGCCAAATCCATAACTGAACAGTCATAAAGCTCCTCCAATCATTAACCCAAAGGATCTTGGGCCAGGGTTCAGGTGGCTTCCATTCTTCTAAAATGAAGACATGATGCTTCACCAAGGCTTCTCTCTCTCTCTTTCTCTCTCTTCTTTCTCTCTTTTCTCTCTCAGATGCCAGTTCTTGCTTGTGTATGAAATTACAGCGCATTCGGTTTTAACTTCCGAAGTTGTTATCACTTAATTAGCCCCCCTTTTTTTTTTCCAAATTCATTCTCCTAGAAAAAATGAAGCACATGCTATAAAAACGTCATGCCAAACAGAACTGTGAGCATCACATGGACATGTGAGATGTTCCTGACCTCACTGTTTAGATCACAAGGTTGAATGTGTGTGTGGTGAATATCGCTATGTCGCTAAGGAAGAGCCAACAATATGGAGTTGCTGACAACAAATAGCTTTACACGGGGATCGCGTCAAAACGCTTGTCCTCTGCTGACTGCTGGTGGAAAAAAAACCCGGAATGTAGTCAGCGTTTTAAACAAATCAAAATGGCTATGTGGGATTTTTTTATGTTGCTAGCGAAAAAACCTACAGTTTAGCATAATGTTGAATCTATACAGTGTGTAAAATAAGATGTGAATTTAGCAATCATAAAACGCTGACTTTCACTGTGAAGTATGGCATTATTGCGATCACGAGGCTTAATGTTTTGTGCTGTTCCTCTATTTTTTTTTTATTAATTTTTGGAAATATTCATAGGCAGGTTTCTTCTCATATGTCATTGTTTTGGTTTTGGTTTTTGTTCTATTCCTTTGAGATCACCACACCTCCGAGGGTGCTGTTTACTCTTGTGCACGGCTGTTGTGCACGGAGTTTCTCGGTTTTACGTAGTGAACAATGCAAAATAAAATGCCTGCTGCGGTCACAAGTCACAAACCCACCAGGCTCAAAGATGAAGACAAGTTGTTCTGTCTTATCGCTTAAACTTTGAATAAATGTGTTAGGTGAGACATTGTCTTCTTGGCCCAGACAAAGACAGGGCCTTACATTATTATGTCCCTAGCAGGCTGGTGTAAAATCAAAGAGGTGAATATAATAGAGCTGACAAAACATTTACACATTGCTTCCATCCTGTCTATTATTTTCAGAACCCAATGGAGATGGATAAATACCTGCCCCAAAATGGGCCTCTGTCCTCTCAAAGCATCCCAGACAAAAAGTACCGCCGGGAAAGCGCCTCCGTAGTGGACGAGTATTTTGCAGATGAGAAGCCGGCCCCCTACAGCCTCAACATCAATGTCATCCTCCCCAACACCACCCATCTCCGCACGGGGTTGTACCGTCCGACCAAACCGGTGTCTCAGATCAAAACGGAGCCCGGAGTCGAGGCGTCCTGCAACATCCAAACGCTCCCCAACTTCACGTCTGTCTTCAGCGTGCCACAGACAGTGGACAACCTGTTTATCAAACCCAACATTACCGCCGTAGACGAGCTCCACATCGGCCCGCAGCAGCCGCAGGTCTACCAGATGGCCATCAGTGGCAGCAACCTGGCCTCCATGACCTTCTCTAACAACCAGCAGGTGAATGGATCAGGCAGGACCATGCTCAACCTGAACGCCGTGGCCCTCACGACGCCATCTGGTGAATTTGTGATACCTGACCAATTCTACCAGCAAGCGCAGCCCCACAGCCTGCCACCCTCACCCCCAAACTCCCAACCAGGTAGCCCAGAGAATCAAGCCGAGCTGATTAACACGGTCCCTCCTCCTCTGCCGCCCTATCAGACCCAAATGGGAGTGAAAGTGGCCCAGATGACCTCTCACTCCATGCTCATGACTCATGGACAAGGCATCCTCACCGGCCCACGGTACAACCGAAGGAATAACCCTGAACTAGAAAAGAGAAGGATCCACCACTGCGACTTCCAAGGTTCGTTTGAGCACATAATTGCCTTGTTTAACGAGGTGTAGTCACGCAGAACATTCTGCACTTTATTATCTGGGTCACTTTTTGTCCACAAACTCAAGGTGTGGCTTTAATAGCTTTCCACATTTTAATGTGTTCTTTATTTATTTTTTTCTTCCTCTTGGCAGGATGCACCAAGGTTTACACAAAAAGCTCGCACTTGAAAGCACACCAAAGAACACATACAGGTAAGAATCTAAACACACACACACACACACATTCACACACACACACACAAACCTGAAAAGCTGCATTCGAGACGGTTGTAACTGCCTGACCACATGCAATGTACCACCAACACAAAGCCCTTAGATGTATCAACAGAGAAGATGGCCCAGGGAAACGACGAAAAGAATGAGACGACGGAGGCGGAGGGAGAGATGAATTGCCTCTTATTTCGCACTTTTATGCACATTGTGTCTGCATGCCCGTACAAGCCCTGCACGCTTCCCCAAGGGGGAAATCATTGAGTAGCGGAGGAAAAACCTGTTCCTCCTGATTTTTTTCCTACGCTTGCCCTAAGGAGGGAGGAGTGAAAGAGTGTAGTTTCACTGTACATAAGATGAAACCCAGCAGACCCTCGGTTTCTCAACTTGACACTGCGACCGAGACCAAGAGCCCCCCCGTCTTCCCAATGTCCACTTAGGAAAAAAAACACCCAGTAACTACACCCAGTAATTCCCAGCTGCTGTCTAGTGATGCATGAGATTATCACAAGACCTTCTGTGCTATTGTCTGGAAGTAATCCCTCGCCCCCCCTCTCAGTTGTATTGTCGGATAGGTAAGCGGTAAGGGGGGATTCCCTGTGACCCTCGGGCTTTGTTGCTTTGTTCGACCTAATGACAGAAACTGCAGGGAAGGGCATGACATTCTAAGTTCAGGATGTTTTTTTGATCCAGTGCATTTCCAGAAAATATATCGGTGAAAACCCATATCGGGAAGAGATTGCTCCGTGATTAAGGCATTGGGTTACTGATCAGAATGTTGGGGGTTCAAAAATGGTTATTGCCAACCTGCTGGGCTCTTGAACAAGGCCCTTAACCCTCTGTGCTCAAGGGGTGCTGTATCATGGCTGACCTTGTGTTCCTACATTTTAATTGATCAATTTTGTCAGAAAAAAGTGTGGCTGGTACATTATAAGCCACCGGTATTCACTTGAAGTACCCATGGTGAGTGCTGAAGTAACCTGTGGTTACATTTGTCTCAAAAAAGAGGTGGCTCAAATGTTCTCCCTCTTGAGCATTTTTTGGGGGAGGTGGTAGCTCAGTAGTTAATGCTCTGGGTTACTGTCAGAGGGTCAGGAGTTTAGGCCCTGGTACCAACAAGCTGCTGGGCCTTTGAGCAAGGCCCCCAACAATCTGTTCTCCAGGGGTGCTGTATCATGACTGACCCCAGCTTCCTAACATCGCTGGGATTTGCAAAAAAAGAATTTCTGTCCAATATCTATGTGACAAGTACAAAGCACCTCTGTTATCTGGTGTCCATCAGGCCATATGTTAGCAAAAATGGTATGGAATGGAAAAATCTTCCTACTGCCTTCCTAAGTCTATATTTCATAATCCATCCTTGCTGACTAAATGCGAGAAGTTTGAAGAGATGAGAACGAAATGCCGCTTGACTTACATCCCAATACACATGTCCCAACTTGGAACTATATCCAGTAAGCTTATCTCGGCTGAGGATGAGCAACACTGGCAAGAAAAAACTCTTTAAGAGTTCATTCAGTCTGCCAAGATGAAGGTTAAAAAAAAATCAATCCATTTCCTGTTGAGAGTTGACCAAAATTAACGTTGTCTAGATAACTACTTCAACATCAACGATGACAGACATCTTGTCCAGACTAGAAGGCTTTCTATTATTTTCTATTATACCCAACATCACCTGCTACTCAACAGTGTTTGCTTGGAGAGTGTAAACACTGGAATTGGTCATCATTCTGAGTTCCTTGCACCATAAAGATGTTTAACCCTCCCCTTCCCCCTTTTATCTTGCTAACAGCTTGCCCACACTGCTCAAACAGAAACTGTTTTCCTCGATGTTTAGACGAGTGCCTCTACAAGTATGGAGTTAAAACTTCCATAAAACCAACCTTGTCTGAGCAAACCTCATATTGATTAAAGAGAACACTGACTTGGGGTTTGCCTTCAGACACTGAGAAAGAAAAAAAAAAGGTTCTTTTAAGTTCTTACATGTACTTTACAGCAAGCAAGGTGGAATTTTTTCTTTACATATTCCAGGGATTTTAGGAAGCTGGGGTAGGCCATGATACAGCACCCCTGGTGCACAGAGGGTTAAGGGCTAAAGGGTCCAACAGTGGCAGCTTGGCGATACCTAAACTTGAACCCGTGCCCTGTCGATTAGTAACCCAGGGGTTAATTTCATTGTGTGTCTAAGTGCTGCAATTAGACCGAAGCTAGAGTTAATGGTTTTGACCCTCACAGGAGGCCCAGGGTTTAAACAAATACACCTGCTGACATCAACCGTCCATGCCTAGCAAGCTAACATGGGCTGTTCTTTTCCCCAGAAACATTTCATCTTTTGTTTTCAACTTTTTTTTTCAACTCCGATTTATAGCTTAGCCAGAGTAACCTACAATTACATCACGTACGCTGTATAAATTGAAGTTCAGGGATGCTTTACAGCAAAGAACACAGCTTGGTGTTACTGGGATTAAAACTCACGACCTTCCGAGCAGAAGTGTAAAATCTTATCCAGTGAGCTAAAACTTTACATACTGGATTGCGATAGGTCACATTATGTTACGTCAAGCACAGCGAGACCTGCGATGTTGTCTGGTTTAGAGACAGTGGCATTGAGTAAAAGACAGGAGGTGGAGCTGGAGGTAGCAGAGCTGAAGACGTTGAGGTTTTCTTGTGAGTGATGACGATGGACAGGATTAGAAACGAGTTTATTAGAGGGGCAGCGCATGTAGGACGTTTTGGAGACGAGGTGAGGGAGGTAAGATTGAGAGGAGGGACATGGGGTATATCAGTAGGGGGGGGGCAGCATTCTATATAAAGTACTAAAGAAAGCTGCTAATATTTATGAGTTACACCCCGGAGGACAACACACTCCAACACAACTCGGATGAAAGATTAAGTCGTTGCGTAAAAAAGCTGTCATGTAGCAGCGACGAGTGAATAATGAGCGAGATAAACACAGCAGGTCGCAGGTAGCACTTGAGATAGCGTAAAAAAGAGTGTAATAGATTTACATTCGGCTTTTGCACGTAGACTCACGTGTAGGCTCTGACTCACGTCGCCTTTAACCCGTGTGCGAACGTTTTAAATGTTCACTGTATGCGCAAAAGTATTCGGACACCTGTTTTTTCACTGAATCGTTGGAAGCAGATAATTGTATAGGGCGTCTTCCGATGCTTGAATTAGAAGACTCAAACCTGTTTCAGCATCAAATAAAGTGTACAAAGACAGCTTTATGAAGATGTGCGTGGAATATCCCTGGCTGTGGATCTCAAAAAAATATCGAACCCCTTTGACATTAATTTTTTGTGAGGACAGCACCCCTGGCCTCCTCAGTGCCTGGATGAATGAGTATAAATCTCCACAAAATCTAGTGAAACATCTTCTCAGAAGAGAGGAGCTTACTGTAGAAGGATGTGGCATGGGATGCTCAAAAAGAACAAAATCTCATGCTCAGGTGTCCACAGACTTTTGCCAGTAGAACATGGTGTTTTTTTTTTTTTTTTTTGTAGAAGAGCTTTTCATCACACGGCTGTTTTCGCTGCTGTTTGTTTTCGGCACTTGTTGACATGCCCTCACTGTGCGACGGAATCCCCGTCAGCGTCTAATCAGCTAAAAAACCTGTTTGTTAGACGAGCTTTCGGTGGTCCGAGGAATCGAGTCAGCGGGAATGTAGACTTTCCCAGATGTTTTGATCTGACGCAGCTTATGTCTTCTGTGGGAGAATCCGAGAACAACCAGGAGTAGGTCAAAATTGTATAAAACGACATACGATAGCCGACGTAACGTCATCGTTTTGATCTCCATCGCGTAATAACACCATCAAGCTCGTGTTAAAGGTCAAATCGCTATAAGAATGAATAGGAGATATGAGAACCTTTTTAATGCAAAGGTCATGAAATTTTTTTTTTCCACTCTGTCATTCAGTATCTTTCCTTCTCATGTTCTTCAAACAAACTAGATGTTAAATGTTTCCACCTTCTGGTCCTGAATCAAAACACAGGTTCGTAGCGTAACCCTGCTATAACGTATGAACGTCTGATCTTTTTTGGTTTCAGGCGAAAAGCCGTATCGCTGCACTTGGGATGGATGCGACTGGCGTTTTGCTCGTTCAGACGAACTCACAAGGCACTACAGGAAGCACACAGGAGCCAAACCCTTCAAATGCGTCGCCTGCAACCGGTGCTTCTCACGCTCAGATCACCTGGCGCTCCACATGAAGAGGCACCAAAACTGAGTTTTTGTTTTTATTATTTTTTTTTATTTTGATAATATTTGTATCATTACGTATATATTTCACAAGGATCAAATGTTTCTCCATAAAAAAAAAAAAAAAAAAACAATAACAAAAAAAAAACAGCCAATTCATCTCTGGACACCAATTTGTAGCTCTAGAACACTTCTGGACTCCGAAGAACGTTCTGGAGCGAAATTTACAAAAAATAGGTTTATTGTTTGTAGATTTTTTTGGGGGTGTGTGGGTGGGGGTGGGACTGTATATATTGTACGTATCCGTGTGCTCTGTTGTATAATACAGCTGTGAAATCTGTGTAGTCGACTTTTTTTTTTAATGCAAAATATGATTATTATTTTATATCCAGAATTCGCTTGAAATTGTGATCCACATTTCGGTGGAATTTTCCAAGGTCATTGTTCGAGGCTTCGCTGTTTATATTGGGATTTGTTATTTCTTTTCTCTGGTATAAGAATCTCGACTTATTTGCTTAGCAGTTCGAGAGTACAGAGTTGAGTAATGTTTGTTTTTCTGCGACATTCGTATCCGTGGAAACGAAGCGTTTTATGAGTAGCTTGAGCAAGAACTCCAGCAGATCGACGCTTTCTTCTCGTCCTTTAATGGCGACGGGATTACGCACAGGATTCACGCCAAGTACTTAACAATGCTGAGCGTTAATTATTGACTAACCTTGGGTCATTTGTCTAGTATCAAAGCCCACCTGCCCTACGCCCCTTAACCCGAGAATCCCCCCCCTTATTCCTTTTCATAAATGTGCCAAATTATTAGGAACATGGTCTGAAAAGAAAGATTCCTCTGGACATTTAAGTGTACATTCAAAAGTGAAGAACAAACCTCGCATGGACGCTCCAAGAACAAAAACACGAGCTCGTCTTCACCGCTCTTTTTATTATTTCAAGCACTTCCTGGCCAAGCTTCTGCACCACCCCCACCACACCCCCACCTCCCCCACCCTTACCTGTGTACATTCTCTTACAGCACAGTTCCTTACAGAACTCTGATGCACCGAAGCTTTTCTGTAAATACTGTAGTTTTAAAGACATAATTAAATAAACGTAGCTTGTAAATATTTGTTTTCTCTCTCTCTCTCTCTCTCTCTCTCTCCAGTCGATTTGCTTTTTATCATGAACAAATAGGAGTTGTTCTGAAACAGGTGGACACGAATCATTTTTGTATTTTGTTGTTTGAACATGGAAATTTCTTGGAAAATAAAAAGAAAAAAAAAAGAATCAAACGTGTGAAATCTGAATGGCATTTGGGATCGGCTTTTCTTATTTTCATCCTTTATTCAGGAAATATGGATAAAAAAATATATAGTGGAATCGGGACACCTGGATTTTCCAGCCATACATCGGTTCTTCCCTAAATTGTTCGCACAAAGTTGGAGCTACGCGATTTTACGGGACGTCTTTGGACGTAGCATGGAATTTTCCCTTCATTCGAACTAGGAGACCCATGTTCCAGCATGACAAAGCCAGCTCCATGGAAGATCTACTGTACATTGGTTGAAGTGGAAGATCTCCTGCTATAGAGCTCCATCCCTAGTGAACACCCGGTCCTCCTCACATTCTCACCTACATCAGTAAATGCCTTCACCTACATCTTTGTAGCTGAATGAATCTCACATAAAACTCCTGGGAACATCTTCCCAGAAGAGTGGAGCTCATTATGAGAGCAAATTGGGACTAAATATGGAATGGGATCTTTAAAAAAAGTCAGGTTATTGTCAGGTATCCACAAACTGTTGTCCATAAAGATGGATTCCGGCGTTGTGCTAAAGAACTCGGGCGTCTCTGAGTCGTTTCTTTACTCGACTCGGTGAGGTATTAAAGTGACTGATTGATCAATGTACCTGGAGTTAATCATTACCTCCAAGCCATAACCTTGAATTTGGATTTAAAACCAGTTTGTGCCAATCTTTTATTTTATTTTTTTTAAGTTATAATAATAGTAATTAAATGATTAAATAATTAAATCCAATCATTTCACTTTAATTAGAAATTGCCTTGAGACAAGAAGAGGAAAGAGGTTTTTTTTTCTCCCGTTTCTGACTGTAATAAAACAGTAAACTGGTTTGTATGGGACGGACTTCTTGCTCTTGCGGGAAAAATAGTAGCAGTTCAAAGAAAAGAATACGACGAGGTTGAACGGGGCGTAACCAGGAAAATTGAAAATAATAATTACAGCGTCTGCCAAAAAAATGGTTCCCTGATGAGATCTTGCAAACAATAAAAGGTGATTAGCCGAGCTGCCACCACCCTTGTTGTTACAGTCTTCTGCTGTTCCACTGTAACGTGTACAAATAGACAAACATGACGACCAGAAGACAAATGAATGAACCGCTACACCCTTTTTTTCTTTTCATTGTCATTCTTTTTTCTACTTCTTCTCTTTTTTTGTCCATACACTTTCGAGACACCTCATCGCAGGTATGTGTTTCTTTAGAAAGAGCTTCATGCTCTTTGTGCTTCCTTCTGACTGATGGCTCATAAACTGTTGGTCTTTTCATTCCAGTGGCCTTATAAGTGATTAGAGCTACTCGAGTTTCCAGTTAAAACTTGCCTCATGGTGAGCTTTAGTACACAATAAACGAGGTGAGGGAACCATACATCTGGGTTATAAATACACACACCTCAAACCCCGTAGGTGCTCAACAACAACAGTGTCCTCAAATGATATACAGGTTTATATTGTCTCTAAAAAATTTTTAGTCTTTTATGGTTCTTCAAAGACACGTGTATGTTCTTTTTGCTTCTGAGCAATTGAAAATCCTCCCTTAGCATGAAGAACAGCTTTACACACACTCTCAGCATCCGGACACTTCGTTTCTCCAAAAGTTCAGCTGAAATATTTGCCGTGCCCCCTGGAAAACTCTTGGAGATTCTTTCCTGTGATCCAGTTCATCCCAGAGCAGTTCACTAGGATTTAGGTGCGGTGACTGGGCAGAACTTTCTCATGATCTTCATCACTCCAGACGTCTGTTTGCTCTCTAAATAACACCCACAGATCTCGGACGTACGCTTCGGCTCATCGTCTTGTTCTACGGTGAAGTCACTTCCAATAAGTCGCAGTGGTTGATGTATGGAATGGTTGCCATGTTGGTTCAGGATTCCGTTCACTTTTTGGAATGTCTCCAAACTTCCCTGATCTAAAACAACCTCAAACTTTTAACCTTCCACCTCCATGTTTGAGTGTGGGGGTGAGGGGAGTCTGATCACATCTTCTCTCCTGTTCTTCAACTGACACAAGCTCTTCTGGTAGAGATAAAAATGTCAAATTTGGACTCCACAGAACTTCCACTCATTCACTGTCCAACTATTGCCAAATGTTTTGTTTTAGCTTTAAACTAGATTGTTTTAAAGAAACAAAGGAAACATGCATGTGTCTGAAAAAAAAAAGATAAAACAAAAGTATTGTATATCATTTTTAAAAAGAGACTAAAATGTCACTAAATATTTGCTTTTTTTTTAGAATTTCTTTTGGATAAAATGGACCTGAAGGAGTTCTAGATTTAGAAACTGGGATATAAGGATTAAGTTGCTCAGGAGCTTCAGCCATCATGAGAAAGACTGGAAAAATATGAAATATAAAATATTTCCCGAGATGGTATAAGGAAAAAACCTTGAGAAGAGCCAGACTCAAGAGGGAACCTCATCCTCATCCGGGTTGCACAATAATAGGATTTTTTAAATGATTGCCTCTGCCAGGAGGTTACAAGTGGGCCGGAGTGAATCTTTTAGCATGACATGGATCTAAAATAGATTCATGCTTCTTGACATGGCCATCCTAGTCCCCTGATCTGAAAGACTGAAGTTGTATTGAAGGAGTTCAAAAGATCCTCAAGATCATCCTTCTCTCTCTCTCTCTCTCTCTCTCTCTGTGAAGACATGCTTTTACAGACAAGTGATCTCATCATGTTTTATAAGAGATTCAAGGTCAAACACCAGACAGTGGCAACCAACCTTGAAGGTGGTATGTCCTCCAAAGGCTTGGCAACTTTTTGAATATTTTGAATGGCTGCCTCTGCCAGGAAGTTACAAACAAGTCAGATTAAATCTTTTAACAGAACAACGATCCAAACTATTTTTCCAAAATCCTGACAAAAATCCAATCTAGATTTAAGCATGACATGGACATTCCAGTCCGCTGATTTAAAAGATTGAAACGGTTTAGATGGAGTTGAAAAGGAGAGTCCACAAGAGATAATGGTGAACATTCACGTGGTTCAAATATGGGGCTGTCATCTCTTGTGTACTTAGACGGGATCAGACAAGTTTCCTGACCTTCATAAATTCAGTAAAACGGTGGGACTCAAGGTGGGATTTCCTCCAAAAACAGTGGCATGATTGGAACCCTGTTTTAACCCTCTGTGTCTCTGGAAGATCTGGAGATATTTTGAATGACGTAAAACAAAGTACTAAATGAACGGGTGCCAATTTTTAAGCACCTCATATTAAAACTCCCAGAATGGCTTTATTTCACAGATCTTTACTTTTGGATTCCATAACATGAATATATGTGTATGTGTGTGTGTGTGTGTGTGTGTGTGTGTGTGTGTGTGTGTGTGTGTGTGTGTGTGTGTGTGTGAGAACATTCCCGAAACCAGCATACACCAGCAGTAACTCTTGCACCATGCTGATTTTAACAGTTCATCCTGCATTTTGCGTCATTTGCAGATTGATCAAACCAGGCAACAATTTGATCCCACATTATCCCAGGAATCTGTGCTCTCTAAAACCTTCGATTCCTGTTCTTTGGCTAAAAGGAGAACAATCTAAAGTGATCTGCTCTTGTAGACCATTAACCCCATGGTTCGGCAGGTTGAGATGCATTTCTGATCATGCCTGGTCATGCTTCTCTGACCTGTCCTATCAAACAAAGCAATAGTTTCATCTACTGCGTCATTGGATGGTTTTTGTTTCAGATGGCGTTCTGTGGAACCTGTAGAAACGTGAGCTGTGGAAATCTTCAAACCAAGATGGAACTAACATCAGTAATAATAATGCAGTCAGGGTTCACATTTACCCCAAAGGTGTTCAAAAGGGTTTAGAGCTCTGTAGCAGGAGTTCTTCCACTCCAACCCATGGAAAGCAGATCTTCATGGAGCACATAAGCAATGTCATTTCATTGTACGTTTCTAATGTTCTGTAAGAAGCCCATGTTGAAATATCCTGAGGAACCAGCGACCACTCTTCACCTCCTTTTCTCCTTTTCATCCAAAACCCAACCTCTAGATGGAGTTCTCTTCAATTGGAGACCACTCTGTTTAAGGATGGTTCCACATGAAAAGCCTTAAGATCCATAAAGTTCAACTCAATAGCTTTGTAATTATTATTAAAAGTCTGCTACAACAGTTCTGCATTTAATCGTCTATCACTGCACACCTCAACAACGATGGAACTGTAATGAATGGACATTCAGGGCTGAGGATGGGTTTCAGTTTGGTTCCTCTCAAGGTTTCTTCCTCACTAAATATAAAGTTTTAAGGAGTTTTTCATCATCACAGGCACCGCTGGCTCTGTTATTAGGGACAAACGTATAATTATAAGGAATAATCTTTTAGGCACCAGTTTATCTCTGCAAATAGAAATGAATCGAATTCAATTGAAATAAAATAAACTGTAGCACATCAAACTTAAACATCTCTGTTAATATTATCTGAAGTTCAAGCTGAGGTGGTCAGAAAACACATCGTGATTATTATTCTTTCTTTCCCTTCAAAAATGCAAGTGGAAGTCGTAAACAAATAATTGTGACACATGACTGAAATAGTCAAATGATTCATTCAAAGATTTCGACCTCTCAACCTTGCACATGGAGAGATGAAGACCTGAACGCGACACTCCCTCTACTGGTCACTACTGAGAACTGCTGAAGAAATAATACATACAGTACTGATATTTTGAACACTTTTCCATCCACATGTGCTTCTTCCTCAAACTGTTAGTAGAAACCTGAAGGCACACAATTTATATCTGATGTCACTGCATGCTGTAGAATGGAACTTTCCATTCACTTGAAGACCCGAACCAGTTCAAGCATGACACAAAGTGCACAAGTCCAGCTCCAAGATCTGCTTTCTATTGGTTAGAGTTTAAGATCTCCTGCTATAAAGCTCCAACGCAAGTGGGATGATTGTGAATGCTGACTGCACCCCAGGCCTCCTCGTCTCACCTACATCAGCACCTGACTTCACGAACGTCTGTGTGCTGAATGAGCCACCAATCTCCACAACATCTAATGGAACATCTTCCAAGTGGAGTAGAGATTATTATGGGGACAATGCTCTTTTCATTATAAATGATATCGTTATCATTAACAAAAAGAACTGGGATCTAGAAATGGTTTTCTAGATCATACAAATCTTCAGCTCAGATGGGGGAACAATCTGACCTCAATGACTGTTCTGACCATGGCATGGCTGTTGGGTCAGTTTAAGTTTTTTTGGAAACTGATGATCTTTGGAGACACTTTGATGAGAAAGGACAGGAAAGAATGAGCAGGTGACCAGGAGCTGAGGTGACCAGAGCGCTCTTTACCATTGTCTTGAGCATCTAAACATGCCAAACCTTTAAGCAGATGGACTACAGCAGCAGATGCACATGAGCTTTCAGCCAAGAACAGGGATCTGACACTACGTTAAAAACAGGCTTGATGAATCCAATCTGGAGAGCTGAAAATTCCAAAATCTGGACTTTCTTCAATCTTTAGGTGTCCATACTGGATCTAGTTAGCCTGTCCACAAACTATTAACACATTCTTGATCTTTGCTGGCCAGACTGGAACCTGGTATGGTCTTCTGCAGGTTGGATATTATCTACCACAAGGAACAGCATGTCAAAATGAAATTCGGTTTAACACAGTGGGGAAAGAGTTTCTGTGGTTTTTCCTGTCAGCTCAGACCAGAGCTGACCTCACACCAAGTTTTTAAAAGATAAGCCATTCTGGAATCATCAGAAACACTGAGGTCAGCCGAGTCACCGAGCTCAGGTTCTGCACCCTCACATCACCTCCATTCAAAGGATCTGCAGCTTGTAAGATAAAATAGTTTTTTTTTCCACTTGTTACATGTGCACTAACAAACTTTCTTTCCGCTTCTCCCATTAGGGGGCGCCACAGCGGATCATCCATATTCATTATCCGCATGTTAGATTTGGCACGTTTTTACGCTGGATGAAGACCCTTCCTAACGCAACCCTCCCCATTTATCCGTGCTTGGGACCGGCACTAAGAGTGCACTGGCTTGTGCAACCCTAATGGCTGGGGTCGGTTCCCTGACCAGGGGATCGAACCCGAGCCGCATCCTATCCAATAGACCACCAGGGAACCTTGTTACATGTGCACTAACGCACAGTGAAAACATTTCTTTGCATATGCCAGCGATATTAGGAAGCTGAGCATTTATTACAACATCCCTGGAGCACATAGTGTTAAGGGCCTTGCTCAAGGGCCCCAAAAGTGGTCCCTTGAGCAAAACTCTGTGATACAGGGGCTCAAACCTCTGACCAGTAACCCAAAAATTCCCCACCTGGTGTAGATTATCCACAGCTGCTTTTCAGCTCACCACAGCTGTATAGAGTGACTATCAGTCATCAATTAACTCGAAACTTTTTTTTGTGCAAAAATTTGTCCAAAAATTCACTGAAAAAACAAGTTATTCATCTTGTATTCATTAATGAAGCGACACCAATCTGAACAAAAAACAAAAAACACTTTATTCTATAAAAGGCGTAGATAATCACAACTGTACAGGGGAAACTGACTTTTAACACCATTTCTCACAGTATCAAAAAGCTTGTGTTCGCCTCACGGGTCTTTTTTTCTTTCTTTCTTTTTTTTTTTTTTTTTTTTTTTTTTACACATTTGTTCTGTACAAATACAAAAGAAAGAAAAAGAAAAGAAATAACATTAATTACTTGTATAATAATAATAATAATAATAATAATAATAATAATAATAATAATGATAACTGCATTGCACTGAGTAATTATATAGTACTGGCCCATAAGTTACTGCATTCAATAGAAAATACCGAGGGTTCTGACCAAAATAAAAAATAAATAAAAAAAATAAAATTCATGAAAAAACTTGTGAAAGAAAATCCGATACATGTACGTTTTGTTGTTTTTTGAGTAAACATGCTAAAAAAAGAATGAGGATGGCGGTGGCGAATTCAGTCACGGGACATAAAATGTGGGTGAGTCATAAAATGTGTGGATTTTAAAATAGAAATTCATCGACAAGGTATTCCTACTCGACGTTTCCTGATGTTTCGTGGGTTTTTTTTCCCCGAGGCGACGCACGTTTTAGGAAACTCCCTCCTCATTTTCAGTACTGCGCCTATCTATAAAGAGAGCGTAAAGTCAGGTAGTAGCTGTTTTTTTGTTTTGTTTCGTTTTTTTTTCGTTTTTTCCTTAAAACGTGCAAAAAATGGCTTTAATTGCACAAGAAATGCCACGTTTCGCATCGCCGACGATTATCAGTGCTTTACAGGCCACACGTGTCCGACGCGACGCACCGACATGCTCAGCGACTTCGCAAAGAAATTCTCTCCATGCACAAAACACAAAAAATTCTAAAAATTACAACACAACCGATTAAAAAAGGGATTAAAAAAAAAATAATAATTGTTGAGCCAACAAAGGGGGAAAAAAAAAAAATTTCACATTGTCTAGTCAGTGTTAAAAATAGAAATCCACCCGTTACGTTTATTCAGAACTTTGATTATATACAGTATGTACAGGTATTTGTTAATTATTTATAATTGTCTGTATGCCTATGAACATTTTTCTTTAAAAAAAAAAAAAAAAAAGAAGAAGGAAAGAAAGGATCGCAATCGAATGCATATACTTTTCTACAAAGATGTGCTTAAGTTTCGAGTTGAAGCAAGACAATAGATCTGATGTCTGAACATTGCACTGGATCGAAGATCTCTGAAAAAGAAAAAAAAAAAACAAATGTATTGTTGAATTTTTTTTTTTTGCAAACATGCAGTCAACTCTCGAAGGCTGGAATCGGATGCGCCGCACTTCTAGCGGTTTTCTTTTTTTTTGGGGCATGATATAGCTCTTCGGGAAGGAAAATTCGCTAGCTGTTGGTTATGACCGTGACGATGACGCGCGCTAGCGTAAGACGAGATGAGAATATCTTCCCCTTTCTCTCTTTCAATCTCAACAGGACTGTGCTCTACGTTTTAAATGCAAACTACCGCAGCAGGGTTCATAAGGGAAGGTCCGAGGTCGAACCTGTGCATAATGGTGTGAAACCAGAAACCAGCGCTGGAGCTGAAACCTTCACCGAATTCTTCTCTGGTTGATCTGGATATGTACGAGGTGGTATCAATAGGTTTCGAGACTCGCTCTGTTTACAAGAATGTACTTTATTTATCCACGTTTACACACGACCACCTTCAAAACAGTCCCCTTGCACGGCCGTGCACAGCAATACAGCGCCCCCAGCGTTCCTGCAACTTCTGGAATGTGTCCTGGAAGTCTTCTTTTTTCAAAGCACCTTCTGCGATTCGCCCTGGATCTCCGCAATGGTGTCAAAACGAGAAAGATCCCGTCTTCGGTTTGAGGGAGAAGTCCACAGGAGCCAAATCTGAAAGGGCGTGTTGTTTCCATCGAGAAACTCACGTGTAAGGTGATAAAGAGCGCATGTGGTCAGTTGCACAGCTCCCAATGTACACAGGACGATTTGTCTGTTGGTGTGGTACAAAACTAGTCTTGAAACATTTGATGCCACCTTGTGTGTATGTGTATGTATATAGATAGATACAAGGGGTTTTCTTGTTTTGTTTTGTTTTTCTGCCTTACTTTTCAAGGGGTCCCAACCCAGAACCCTGAGGAACTCCGACAAGCGAGATGCGCAAAAACGCCACAAGTTGCACATTTGACTTCGATTAAGGCTCTGACAGGCGTGAACGTTATGTGCCTACAACACACCTCTACTATTAAAACTCTGATTAGGTTTCTTAGAAATACACACACGCACGCAAACACACGCACGCAAACACACACACACACACACACACACACGTTTAACAAGCACCCCTATTTCCTATTCTAATCCTATCCATCCAGATGAACATTTATTTCTTTTTCTTTTCTTTCCCAGCCTCGTGTGAGAAAGCACATCCGACAAAATCAGCCATCATATCAAACGCCGAACATCCGGCAAATAAAACATTTTTTTCAAAAATATATAGATATACGTATATATTATAAATACTGTCACCAAGCCAAATATATCTTGTGTCTGACTTTTGTATGTGTGTGTGGATGGAAGATGATCAGGTGTGATTTTTCCAGAACGGTATTCCATAAAGGTGTGGAATTCCCGTATTTTGGAGTGAGGTCTTGATCTGCTCTCTTTTCCTGTCTTCGTCTCTCTATTCATTTATCCATCTTTCTCTCAAAGGTAAGAAATAAGAAACACCGGATAAAAGAATCGGACAAATCCTATCTAAAAAAAAGAAAATAATTCACAGTCTTAGCTCTCTACCTTTCCGATGGCGTGGGGTAGACGGCCGATAAAGACGCAACGGCGAATCGCCCGAAACGTTTGTTCGTAAAACATAGCAAGTATTTAAAAAAATTAAAAAGAAGTAAAAATACTCGAGAACATTCAGCCACACACAACTTAACACAACAGAGCAAGTTCATGCAAACCAGAGGGAGAGGGAAAAAAGGGGGAAAATTTTTTTAAATGTTCGATTAAAAACACAAATCAAACGATTAGAAGAGATTTTGTAAACTCGTCGCTTGAAAACGTAGCACTTCTCTTCTTCTGCCGTGTCCATCAACTGGTCCTGGTGTTCGCTTTTCATCTCTCAAAAGGTTCTGTTTATCGCGACAGGATCGGGCAGAACCTCGAACCCCTCAGTCTGTGCTCAGCAGTGCATCTCGGCGATCCGGTTTTCCTGCAGAAGCGAGTGTTGCGAAGCGTAACCTGGAATAAACAAGGGCTGGATGGACGCGGGTCCTGGAGCACGTGACGTGGCAGGGAGCCGAGACCCCCGAAGACATGCGCGTTATTTTCATCGTATGCAGATAAGAGGAAGGAAGGGAGGGAGGGAGGAAGGAAGCGAGGGAGGGAAGAAGGGAGGGACAGCTTCACAGTTCTCTCAGCCCTTTCTGGTGGAAGTTGATGAGGATGGAAAGGCGGAGTCTCCTGAGGAGTTAATCGGTGGGAGGCGGAGGAGAAGGGAAAGGCGTGGCTAAACCCGAGCCGTGCTCACATCATGACATGGCGGCGCCGATGGAGGGCGAGATGGTCGGAGCGCGAGAAGCTGCGGTCGCAGTCAGTGCAGCGGAACGGCTTGATGCCCGTGTGCTTGCGGAAGTGGCGCGTGAGTTCGTCGGAGCGGGCGAAGCGCCATGTGCAGCCCTCCCACGTACACTGATACGGCTTCTCTCCTGGAGAAAAAGCAGAACAGACAGGGAAACCGTCAGCGAGGGCAAAAACTCGTACAATTTTTACCTCTCTTGAGACACATGACCATTTGTAAATAAAAATCAAACGATCTTACGTCATACCTGTTTTACAAATAATCACAAAAACATGCAGATGATCGGGTTCCGCCTTCGAATACTGACTCGGTGAATAATCGAAACACTGACGAATTATTCAGTAGAATTATGATGATAATGACTCATAACAAACCACAAAAAGGTCTCAGGTGATTCTGAAGAAATCCTCCACCAGAACCAGTACAACAATAAAACTTATTTTTATCCAGAGAAGGCAAAAATACACACCTTCGCTCAAGTAGAAGTTCAGAAACTCATGTTTTTAAAGACTCTGGTAAAAGTTCTGCACTTTTTTACTCAAGTTAAAGTTTGGGCTCCGACATGTTCTTCAGTAAAAAGTATGATTATTACTACCTGTTTTTACTACCTGTCACACTGCTAACTGGACCACATCATATTAATGTTAGAGCTGTTAAAATACTTTATAATTTTAATGCAATTTACATATTTTATTGCGATTAATCGAGTGATTGTTGTGAGTTAACTCACGATTAATCACATTTTTTTACGTTCTAAATGTATCTTAAATTAATTCATGTTTTTAATATTCTAAGCAACAAAGACAATAATAAATATTAATGCTTTATGCAAATGTATGTTTATTATTAATGAAAAGAAACTCAACATAGAGCATGAAGACGATCAATTCTTGTAAGTGTTTTCAAATAATTGTGGTTCTTTAAATTACGTAAATAATCAGGACTTTCGTCATGTTTCCACACGGACGGTTAATGAGGTGATACCGGAATTAGTTTATTTTAAAGTAGACATTTCCAGCTTTCTATTTATATATGTATTATGTCTGTGAGGCAAATATTCAGAGATTCAGGTTGTTTAATTTGTATGTCTGTGAAGACATGTCTGCACGGGAAGAGTGCACTGAAGGTTTTAACTTCGCCTCTTATATATATATATATATATATATATATATATATATATATTTTCAAATATTGTTCTCTAATGAATGTATCCAAGCTAAACATCCACCATATAGAACACAAGCAGAGAAAAGATGATGGTGATCAGGAACATCTCTGTTCTCGGTCATGTTTACATCACTGACTGTAAGAAGTAGAAATCTGTATAAAAATGAGTGAAAGTAAAACATTGTAAAATTTATAGTAAAGTATTTGTGCTTCATTACTTCCCACCTCTGCTTTTATTTCTATACAGCTTTACACACTCGCAGCATCTGGACACTTCAGCTGAAATACTTTGCTGTGTCTCTTGTAAAACTCGCCAAATGTTCTTTACTAATTGAAGGTTTCTTTCTTGTGATCCACTTCATCCCAGAGCAGATCAAGAGGATTTAGGTGCGGTGACTGCGCAGGTCGTTCCATGATGGATATCACTCCAGACAACTCAGACAACTAAGCGGCGCATTCATTTAGAACGCTAATTCAACTGCCTGCGTGAACCACCTGAACTTTCAGCCAATCACAGTCCAGGATTTACACATGAACTTCCAGCCAACCACAGTCCACTATTCACACCTGAACTTCCAGCCAATCACAGTCCAGTATTCACCCCTGAACTTCCAGCCAATCACAGTCCAGTATTCACCCCTGAACTTCCAGCCAATCACAGTCCAGTATTCACCCCTGAACTTCCAGCCAATCACAGTCCAGTATTCACCCCTGAACTTCCAGCCAATCACAGTCCAGTATTCACCCCTGAACTTCCAGCCAATCACAGTCCAGTATTCACCCCTGAACTTCCAGCCAATCACAGTCCAGTATTCGCCCCTGAACTTCCAGCCAATCACAGTCCAGTATTCACCCCTGAACTTCCAGCCAATCACAGTCCAGTATTCACCCCTGAACCTCCAGCCAATCACAGTCCAGTATTCACCCCTGAACTTCCAGCCAATCACAGTCCAGTATTCACCCCACTAAGCTAAATGCAATAAATGTAAATATAAAATTATACAATGCTCCTGGAGCACACAGGGTTAAGGGCCTTGCTCAAGGGCCCCACAGTGGCAGCTTGAAGATACGGTGGTTTGAACCCCCGACCTTCCGATCAGAGATCCAGAGCCTTGACCACTGAAGCCCAACCTCGTCAGTGAAGCAGATGATCTGTGGAACTGGTAATGTTGAACACAAACCTGTGTGTATTCTGCGGTGAGCTTTGAGATGCGAGCTTTTGGTGTACACTTTGTTGCAGCCGTCGTAGTCGCACATGTGCACTCGTCGTCGCTTCATGTCAGGCGAGTCGGGGTCCACCTGGATGTCCACATCTGTGCTTAAGCTAAACGCAAACAGAGAGAACATGTTGATTTCAGAGGATAAATGGATGAAATTTAAAGGCGGATTGACAGAATGTGAACGGGGCCTTTGTTCCCCTTCGTCGAGTGTAAAACGTTTAACAGTTTCAGCACAACAAATATATAAAAAATGTGAAAAAGTTACAAATGCTAATCCACCGTCATGCTAACTCAGGTTGCTAGGGACGGCTGATATGGGGATCACAGATGGTTGTTATGATGTTTCTAAGAGGTTGAGATATGACCCCCAGCTGGTTGCTAGGTTGTAGCTAGACAGTTGCTAAGGAAACCAGGCTGGTTGCTAGGGTGGTCGTATAATCCGGCTGGAGAGATGTAATTTTACTTGTCTTGCATGTAGGTGAATGAAGAAAGACTCAAACTGTGTGGATTATTTGTCGGAAAACCAACATTAAGAATAGAACGGAGAAGGAGCAGGTTGTAGAATGTCAGCACAGTCAAGAAAAAAATGGATGGAAAAAATTATTGCATGTGATAATCATTACAATCTAATCAATCAGAGGAGGTCAATGTGTAAGACACCTATAAGACCCGCATGAGAGCAATAAACTACAGCAAGAACATTTTCCATAATCCATTCGATAACATTAACACCAGGAAAGTCGGGAACTGCTTGGTGGCAGTCGCTGGTTAAAGGTCGGGTTTTCGAGTGATTTTTCCTGGAATTTTGCGGTAAACAAACCATAAATAAACATTTGAACATTTTTGATAAAATGTTTGGGAACATCTGAGCGACTGACTGCTCAAAAAATATATTTTTTTTTCCCCCAATTGCTTTTTAAATTTCCATCTAATTTTAATTATCATGATTTTGTATCGTGGGAATGTTTTTTTAAAGTTGTTTATTAATTATTTAATTAATTTATTTATTTACATTTGTTTTTTATTCTGGTCACTCAATCTGTAAATACGTGTATTAAATACGGCCATGGACCGGAACGATCTCGGACCCAATACCGACCCGAGTTCATAGGGTTATTATTTGCTCGTCCCTCTCTGACCTATTCAGTGTAATGCAGCTCGAGCACCAGCAGAGGGAGCTAAAGGGTGTGAAAGTCTAAATCCCTTACAGCTGGAGTGTTTCCAGTCCAATGCTGATCTCTCCTTCCTTTTCCAACTTACCCTCCCCCTCGTTTTTTTCCCCCCCTGCCTGTGTCTTTTGCTCCCCTATTTTCCTTCCTTCCTTCCTTTTTCTCTCACTCACTCTTCCTTGTCTATCCACTTCCTCTGCCTCCCTGCATTTGAGTTTGCTCTCAATTCCCTACATTTCACCGAGTCAGTTTTCTTGGTCTAATCTTCCAGTCCTCCATTCGATCCAATTATCTCCCCTCTTTCTCTCTTTCTTCTTCTCTCCATTACTCCCTCTTTGAAAAGCATTCATAAAGAGGTGTGACGACAAACTGAGTTACGTAACCTTGTTTATACCCAGTTTGGAGAGAACCCTGCCCAGCAACACACACACACACACACACACACACACACACACACACACCCAGCTTGTAGCTCCAGAAGAGCAGAACAGTGGTGCTGCAGTTACGCAATTGTCTATTAGTGAAGCATCTATGCCACACAGAGCCGCAGAAATGCCCTTGGTTCAAATCACACACACACACACACACACACACACACACACACACACACCTGTTGTCCATGCCCTGTGTTCTGAAGGAAGCCGATCCGGACTCTGTGCCACTTTCTGCATCGCTGTCACTCTGGTACTCCACCGGGGACGCCGAGCCAGGCTTAATTCGTACTGAACACGAACACACACACACACACACACACACAGAGAGAGAAAAAGAACAAGAATTTTAGCTATTTGAACTCCACTGGACCCAAAACACACCACTAAGCAGAAATCGCTTCCAGGTGCTCACATTCTGATTAACGCTCAGCGTGATCATGAGGAAATCCTCCTTCAATCTATATGGGCAAAAGTTTGTGGACCCCTCACCAAAAGGTTGGTCTGTCCACATTTAGTCCAGATTTGCTCTTATAATAACCTCCACTCTTCTGGGAAGATGTTTCACTAGATTTTGAGTAGATTTGTGTGAGATTTATTCAGACACAAGGCTGTTAGTAAAGTCAGGTACTGATGGAGGTGAGAAAGTGAGGAGGCCTGAGGTGCAGTCAGTCAGGTGTCCCAATACTTTTGAAGAAGCCCTAAACGTTTGGGGCAAAAAATAAATTCCTAGATTTTTTATTAGTGTACAGTAGTGTTATGTTATAAATTTAAATATAAATACAGACAGACAGACAGACACAGATAGACAGACAGAAAGAGAGACAGAGACAGACAGACAGAGAGAGACAGAGACAGACAGACAGAGACAGAGACAGACAGACAGAGACAGAAACAGACAAAGAGACAGACAGACAGAGAGGCATACAGACAGACAGAGAGGCATACAGACAGACAGACAGAGAGGCAGACAGACAGACAGAGAGACAGACAGACAGACAGAGAGACAGACAGACAGACAGCTTCCCTAAAATATTTTCACATAAAATCAGCTGCTCCTGGAGTTTCTCATTCCTCTAAATGATTTATTTGATGCTGTTAAATACCTGAAATATCTCTGAATAATTGTTCTGCCCTGAACTGCACTACAGACTCTCTAGAGTTCGATAAGTTTGACGTTTTTGCCTCGAGTTCACCTTTAAACAAGTACAGCGAGACGGATCGCCGGGTATTTTTCCCCCAATTATTCAAGACAAACAATACAGTTTCCAGAAGAACACCAAGCCGTTCCCCTCCCTGCGTCTTGCTCGGAATTGGTGAGAATTTCTCGTTAAACTTGGGCGTGGCTGTGGTATGCAGGCTGCTCTTTGGGCGCACCCAGAAAAGATGGAAGGATGGAGAGATTGTAAATTAACCGCATACGCCCATTAAAAATAGGTGTGGCCGAGCAGGATGTGGGGGTGGATCTCTCGGTCTTTGGGGCAAATATCAACCGCCTGTTGGGAGAACAGGACGGGACGGGGCAGGAGATCTCCAGTCGCACAGGTTTGATGCAGAGACAGAGAGGGAATTGTGTTTGGACTGGAAAAAAGTTCTCTGATTGCATCCCAATATTATTGCAATTAAGTTTGTGTGTGTCGACTTCTATAAGCCACCGTATATATAAAAAAAAACCCATCCAGAATTCCCCAGGACCAGTGTTCATGTTCAACCCTTTACATTTTACACCCTGCGCACTACAATTCACCCTCTGCACCATTAATGTGCTATTTTCACTTTCATTTCCATTCTTTGTCTTCATTTTTATCACAAGGCTCATTTCCTTTTGGGCCATTTGAAGAGTGAAGTGAAGTCAAAAGGGCAACAAGAAGAAAAAAGACTTGAGAGGAACAAACCCTTGCGGGATTAGAAAAGAAAAAAAAAGGGGAAATCATGCCTACTCCGAAGACAAGACAGTTCAACTCACTGACTGTCCACCTGATCAGAGAGACAAGAGGAGAACCAGCAGGGTGGGTCGAGCTTCCAGGAGGTCAATAGCAACTCGAATCATCAGTCATCAATCCACGAGAGCAGTGGATCACATCCGATTCCTCTCCTGTCGGTCAGGAACGTGAAGGAGCACAGAATGACTCAAACTATAATGTTTCCACTCAGAAAAACTGTTCCTCACTTAATGTTTTCTGTTTTCCGCACCATTCCTCTGAAAATTTTTAAAGATCAGCATTTTTCTTTTAATTCTACATTTTTATTTTAATACACACGTGTGTATTTCCACAATCATCGTTCAGCTCATCCTCAAACTTCCACACACACATACACACACACTATACAGAGCATGAAGATCTGCTTTCCATGGGTTGGAGTGGAAGATCTCCTGCTATAGAGCTATAAACCCTCTTGAACACCTGGAACGTGATGTTCGGAAAGCACATACAAAATACTTGGTGAGGTGTCCACAAACTTTTAGGCACATCGTGTATATGACCATCAATTCCTGAAATTCCGATTTCTCCTCAGATTTTAGTTTGGGAATCAGTTCACTCAGTTATCTTCGGGTTTCTCGAGTCTGGAGTCCGGGGTCCTTGGATGGCAGGAGGAAGTGCTAAAGCGATGTAAACGCTAAAAAGCCGCTTGGCTCGAAAAACTTCATTAGTTTTATCGAATTACTTTTATCGAATACTGTAATAAAAGAATCAACAAGCAAGAGGCAACGTGGACACTGGTGCTGCGAGGACATGCGGAGATGCTTCAGGTTCAGGGTCCAAGACTCCAAGACTCCAAGACTCCAAGACTCCAAGGCTCCAAGAGAAGAGAAGAGAGAGAGAGAGAGAGAGAGAAGAGAAGAGAGAGAGAAGAGAGAGAGAAGAGAGAAGAGAAGAGAAAAATTGAGAGAAAAGAAGAGAAAAGAAGAAACTCGCGAAGAGAAGAGACTCAAGAATAGAGAAGAGAAGAGAAGAGAAGAGACAAGAATAGAGAAGAGAAGAGAAGAGAAGAGAAGAGAAGAGAAGAGAAGAGACTCGCGAAGAGAAGACTGGAAGAGAAGAGACTCGAGAAGAGAAGAGAAGACTCGAAAAGAGACTCGAGAAGAGAAGACTCGAGAAGAGAAAAGAACTCGAAGCTCGATCGTTAGGTTTGATTCGGTATCACTGGTTTCCTCCTCTAGGTTACTCTAAACTCGGAGTGTATCTCCTGGAAGGGCTTCAAATTAACTGCAAAACTGATTGATGGAAGGATGGATTGATGGACAGGTAATGCCTGTGCACATGGTATGGTTAGAAAGAAATCTGATCATCGATCAGCTCAGGTGGACGCAGAGTTCATCAGATCTCCCTCAGGTTCCTGCGCAGGACGTGAACACTGCGCTACCCGACACCACAGCAACTGAATCCCGTGATAAATAAAACAGTAGCGAAAGAGAAGAGAAGCCAGAAGGCGTGTCCTCACCTGAGCCTTCGGAGCGGCCGTCGGTGCCGATGAGGGGGACGGTGATGGCGGTGGCGGGAACCCCGTCAGCAGGCATGGCCGTGTAGACCACGGGAAGCGACTGCACCACCACGGGGATGGTCTGGAGTTGGCCCACCTTTCCTGTGACATTCATCGAGGGAATGGTGTGGATGACGTGTAGGATCTGCTGCCCTCCGACGCCCTGCGAAGACGCCAGGATGGAGCCCGGGGATGCCAGGACGGCCGGGAGGGTGGCGCTGGTGCCGATGCTGCCCATCGCCGGGGCAGGGTTGACCGGCGTGATGGCAGGGGTGACGGTGATGGGTAGCGAGGGGCGGGGCTTGTTGAGCGACAGATCCACGGGTTCAGTCTGGTCGACGTCAGCTAGGTGGGTGCTAATGATGCAGAGAGGAGGGGGGGAGGACTTCAGCTTCAGGTCCGTCGGCTCCGGGCAGTCATCCTCAGGCTCCTGCTTCTACAGAGAGAAAGAGAGAGAGAGAGAGGGGTCAGGGTTTTTTTTTTTAAGTTATTTTTTTTTAAAAGTGTAAAAAGAGGAAAACAGAAAGAAAAAGCAGAACAGAAATAGGACAGAAAAAGCAGAAGAAGAAGAAGAAGAAGAAGCAATTGGTGAGAAAGATAACAGACAGACACTGTAGAGCAAAAGAAAGACAACAAGAGCAGGAGGGAGCTGAGAAAGACAAGGAATAAGAGATAAAAAAACAGAAGAGACTTTAGAGAAAGATTTGAGAAGAGAAAAGACTCTAAAGGAGAAGAGAAGAGAAAAGAAGAGATGAGACAAGAGAAGAGAAGAGACAAGACAAGACACAAGACATGACAAGACACAAGACATGACAAGAGAAGAGAAAAGGAAGAGAGTAGAAGAGATGAGACAAGATATAGAGAATGAGAGATGAATAGTTGTCCTAATGGGGCCTCAACAGAGGATCAGGGCTGGACCCTGGCACGCACACACACACACACACACACACACACACACACACACACACACACACACACACACACACACACACACACACACACACACACACACACACACACACCAGGATACTATAGTTTTTCAGTGTTTACAGAGGAAACAGAGTTGAAGCTCTCGAGATCTTTATAAAATCAACAAAACACAAAGAATATAAAAATGATAGCATTTGTGTGCCAGTGGTTTGGGAGAAGAACTCATGCACATCTGGTGTCTCCGGAGTGACAGTAAAAAGTGTGAGCCGCAAACAGCAAACTCCAGGGCGAGACGGTGAAACCCAGTAAGAAAGAATTCGATCCGTTTAATTCCCCTGTAAATAAAGAGGGCGCGAGGTCGAGGCTCGGTGCCAGGAGGGAACAAGACGATACAAACACGACGCCCGTGCATGTGGGCACAGAGACGAAGAGAATTTATTAAAAAAAAAAAAAAAAAAAAAGCGTGGGTGGGTGGGAAAGGCCTCTGGTTACCATGGAAACTGGGAGGTATCAGCTGAGTCATTTTTCCGCCTTTTGCTCCCTCGTTCCCGCCTTCCCTTTCATTATTTCTTTTTAATTAGCTGTGTTTCTCCACCCTGCCACCGCAAACACTTTCGGTCTCCACCCTTCCTCCACTGGACTCCACCTTCCGCTCCGGCCTCCTGCCTCGAGTCAGGGTGAGAGAAGACCTTGTTATCGGATTTCGATAGCTGTCGTGGCGTCGCGAGATGAGCTGATATGAGTGCGAGATAAGATAAAACTCGAAGATCTTGGATGGGTTGGGGTGGAGGTAAGGGCGGGGGTGGGGCTAAAATATCAGATGCCATGATGGCACCTGAAAGAAAGCGTGGTACAGCAAACACTGCTTTAAAGCTCGATGCAATTACGCTCTCATCCAGCGGTGAGTCAACACACATCCGGGCTGGCGAGAGAAAAGAGAGCGAAGTTCTCACTCTGAAGCCAAGCTCATAATCTGGACTGCACTGCAGCGTGAAAAAGAGAAAGATGAAGGAGGACAGTAAAAGGGAGAGGAAAGGGGGAAAGTGGGAAACCTTCATACTTCATCAACTGCCAACTTCTTTCAGCACTTCTGTACATATGCTGTGATTTTTCCCTCTGGGAGGAATAAAGTGATCCATCTATCCATCCATCCATAGATACATCCATCCATTTATTAATCCATCCATCTGTCTATCTACCCATCCATCTATTAATCCATCTATTTATTAATTCATCCATCCGTCTATCCATCCATCCATTTATTAATCAATCCATCTATCCATCTATCTATCTATCTATCTATCTATCTATCTATCTATTAATCCATTCATCCTTCTATTAATCCATCCATCCATCTATCCATCCATTAATCCATCCATCCATTTATTAATCCATCCATCCAACTATCGATTTGTACTTTTGTGAAAAGAAAAACTTGAAACCTAACAAGTGTAAAACTGTAGATCATGAAATCAGAACCCTGATAAGGGCTTGGTGATGTAACCAAATACTGGATATCGTGATAAACAATTTTAACGATACACTTTCCTATCATAGCGTAGTAAGAGCCAGACAATATACTGTGATGTTTAACTGTGTTCTCCAGTGCTTTATAAACTAATATCTACACACACTATATGCACAAGTGGATTTTACTGGACTTTCCAGCTACATGTGGTTTTCCCTCAAACTGTTATCAAGTGAATAGGACATCCCCCTGTGCACAAATCCAGCTCCATGAAGATCTGCTTTCCTTGGGTTGGAGTGGAAGATCTTCTCCAAACTCTACTGAACATCTTTAGGATGAATGTGTCCACAAACATTTGTCCATATAGTGCATCACAATAATATGATCACGATGGGGCGTGTCCTATTTACCCAACAGTATGTAAAAAAACGAATTCCATCAAAGAACTAGTGTTAATCGTCTTCACACTGCCCTCACATTAAGGTCACGACCCCTGGGGTGTGTGTGTGTGTGTGTGTGTGTGTGTGTGTGTCTATCCCAATAGATAGATCATACTGATACTGATACACTCACCCATTTTTTCTGCTTCTAACACGTCAATTTTGAGGACAAAATGTCACTTGATGTCTAATAAATCAATCCACCCACTAACAGGTGCCATGATGAAGAGATCATCAGTGTTCTTCACTTCACCACTCGTAATGTTATAATGTATGAATGGGGAGAAACCGTTTCTTCCTTATGAATGTATGAATTTATTTCCCATTTGTATTTACAACATTATCATAATGGGCTGTATATTAACTGAACCCCAATATAACCAAACTGGTATGATTATTAATCATTTATAAAAAATTCCACATCCAATTTTTAGGGGAAATCATTTCCAAGTCTGATCCTCCCTAGCTACAAAACATTCAAAGCTTTTGTGAGCTATTATCTGATTAATCAGGGACAACGCGATTCATCCTGAAGGAGTTCAATAGGGTTGCAGGAGATCTTCCGCATGCAAAGCAGATCTTCATGAAGCAGGTTTGGGTCTCCTAGTTCAAGTGAAGGGAAAATTTCATTCTACAGCATCCATAAACGTTTGTGTGTCCGACTTTGCGTTGCTTGGGAAAGAACCAAAAATAAATAAATTGTAGATACGTATATACGCGTTAATAATGATTCATTTATTTGCCCAAATTTCCTGCTTGACTCGTCCCACTGAATTCCATGGGCGAGAATAAATAGTTTCCCGTCTCGAAGCCAAAACAACAAGAACGCTGCATTCATTCATCGAAAAAAAAAACATCCTGCTCCAATTCCAAGCCAGTTGTTGGTGAAACTTGTGAAAAACGTAGCCGTGTGAAGGTAGCGTAGACGTGTGCTCTGGCGTGGGAGTGCAGGGGGGTGGGGGGTGCGAGGTGGGCTACGAGTCTGTTTGCCATGTGATGTGCCAGAGTGTGAGGAGAGATATGGATGATAAACTGGAGGAGGCGGGGATGGATGAAGGGAGCGGCTGCTGGGAGAGATTATTAATGCCAGACAGAGGCTCAGAGAGGGAGTGGTACTTGGCCGCACCCTTTAACAACTAGACGAGCAGCCGAGACGTCGAGTAACTGCAGCTTTATCACGCTGCAGCAGCTCGATCGCAGTCGATCTACTCAATCTTTTCTATCCTGGCTCAGGAGGCATCAGATCCTGTACCAAACGCTGATCAGAGGAACAGCAAACAAGCCACCGTCCAGTTATTTCACCAGTATATAAAGTAATTTAAACCAACTGAACACATTTACAAGCCACAGAAACCTTTAAAATGATAATACTTTATAGCAGTCCAAATCTTTGTACACAATAGATTTTTATAGGATTAAACTACAATATGAAAAAGTTTTAAGAGTATATATATATATATATATATATATATATATATATGTGTAATGCTAATAGGTTATAAATCTTTAAACTACCAACGTTTATCACTACCTCCTACTAATACTAATATATAAAGACTACTGCAAACATTAATATTAGGCTATAATCTAACCAACTCCATGCAGAAATTACTACAAACAACTTTTAGATGATAATCTACAAGAGCTACTAATCTACAAGTTATTTCGATCACTTTTAAAGTAAACTATACACTATTATAGGCACTACACAACATTCTACAAAATCTTACAGGGTTTCTGTAGATTTCACAGAGTCAAATTTATTACTTTTCAAGAACTTTTTAAGACTATTAACAATGAAAGTTATGGACTTTATCACGACATCAAATACACACACAAATACATTGTTAGCAACTGACCGTAACCCCGCCCTAAATTACTATTTTTTAAGCCATGTATCACTAAACTTTAAATGAAAACCAAAATCTGTGTTTGTGGTCCAATCCAGTAGAGATTTGAGACAACCGTTTGGCTGTTGGTCTCATTTGTAGTCGTGAGACAGGGAATTATTTTTGGACCAGCGAAATGACTGCGACACCACAGAAACTAACAAACAAAACATTCTAAAGTGTTAAAAGGGGAATGTCAATGAGCATCAGAGCATTAGCGTTTTATAGACATTAGCAAATTAAGACGTTTAAAATTATTTTAAGACCTAGAACAGGGAATTTAAGACTTTTTAAAGCCTAAAATTTTGACTTTTATTACTATAAGATTCCAACATTTTTATTATACTACTACATTTTTTATAAGCATTAGCATTATCATGAACATTACCTTTTAGATTCTTATTATTCACAAATGTCAAAAACATGGAACAGTGGAGAACCTTCCCAGGAGTGGCCGTCCGACCAAAATTACCCCAAGAGCACAGCGAGGACTCATCCAAGAGGTCACAAAAGACCCCACAACAACATCCAAAGAACAACAGGCCTCACTTGCCTCAGTGAAGGTCAGTGTTCATGACTCCATCATGAGAAAGAGACTGGGCAGAAATGGTCTGCATGGCAGAGTTCCAAGATGAAAACCGTTGCTGAGCAAAAAGAACAAAGACTCATCTCAGTTTTGCCAGAAAACATCTTGATGATCCCCAAGACTTTTGGGAAAATACTCTGTGGACTGACGAGATAATCGTTGAATTTTTTGGAAGGTGTGTGTCCCATTACATCTGGCGTAAAGTAACACCGCATTTCAGAAAAAGAACATCATACCAACAGTAAAATATGGTGGTGGTAGTGTGATGGTCTATGGCTGTTTTGCTGCTTCAGGACCTTGAAGACTTGCTGTGATAAATGGAACCATAAATTCAGCTGTTTACCAAAAAATCCTAAAGGAGAATATCCGTCCATCTGTTCGTGACCTCAAGCTGAAGCGAACTTGGTTTCTGCAGCAGGACAATGATCCAAAACACACCAGCAAGTCCACCTCTAGATGAGTAAAGAAAAACTAAATGAAGACTTTGGAGTGGCCTAGTCAAAGTCCTGACCTGAATCCTATTGAGATGCTGTGGCATGACCTTAAAAAAGTGGTTCATGCTCGAAAATCCTCCAATGTGGCTGAATTACAACAATTCTGCATAGATGAGTGAAGCAAAATTCCTCCACAGCGCTGAAACAGACTCAAGTTATCGCAAGCGCTTGATTGCAGTTGTTGCTGCTAAGGGCAGCCCAACCAGTTATTAGGTTTAGGGGCAAACACTTTCACACAGGGCCATGTAGTTCTGGATTTAATTTTCCCTCAATAATAAAAACAAAAAAAAAAAATTAAAACTGCATGTTGTGTTCACTTGTGTTATCTTTTAGTAATATTTAAATCAGTTTGATGATCTGAAACATTCAAGTGTGACAAACATGCAAAAAAAAAAAAGAAATCAGGAAGGGGGCCAACACTTTTCAACATATATATATATATATATATATATGAAAGTAGACCCACTTTGACTTGTGTTTTTTTTATATCAGCACAATTATTTGGTCAATTCAGGCCTGAATAAAATAAACACAACTTCATATGAACACATGACATATTTCACTCTGTGGGAAAAAAAAAGTCACAATGGAAAAGCCATGTGTGAAGAACCAAGTGCTAATCCTCACCTCTTCCATAGGAATTAAGAGGGTAAGGAGCAGCCAGGTGCTGCTAATCAAATGAACTTGATTAACACCGTTCTAAAAGCCCAAGTTTTAGCTGGTCTGGAGATTTTAGGTGTGTTAACACAACACCAAGGATTAAAGTATCAGCAATGCAAATGTTGCTGTTCATCGATCTGGAAAGGGTTATAAGGCCATTTACAAACAATTGAAAGTTCATCATACCACAGTGAGTGATTAGTCACAAGTGGAAAACATTCTAGACAGTTGACAATTTTCCCAGGAGGGGATGTCCCAGCAAATTCACCCCAAGGTCAGACCATGCAATGCTCAGAGTAATTGCAAAATAAATAAAAATTAAAAAAAAATTATATCCATTAATCTAGCCATTTATCTGACAACTAAAGCTAGGCCAAAAAAGGTTCATGCAACAGGACAATGACCAGCAAATCAATTCAGCAGAATGGATAATAAAGTACAGAACCTGAAGGTGAAATGCTGTTGCAGGACCTTAAGAGAGCTGTGCATAAACAAATGCCCGCAATTCTTAATGAACTGAAGCAACGCTGTAATCATACGTGTGCCAAAATTCCTCCACAATAATGAAAATCTTACAGATTACAGATTACCTTCAAGCTATTGCTTTTAAAGGTGGTTCTACAAGCTAAGGTGGACTTATGACAGGGTGGAACATGTTATGTGTGTTTATCTACAGTTGGATTTATCTCATTCTGAGACCTGATAAGTACCAGATCATTTTGTCCTAATATGCAAAACAATACAATTCCCAGTAGGTGTACTTTCATTTTTACACGACTGTATATAGGCACAGACACATACGTGTTTGCTAGCGGCCGACCGATTAATTGGTTTTGCTGGAACTAACGCCGGTCTTTTTTAAAATCATTTTGGACTTGTTTTTTTTATTTACTGGAATGTTACTCTTATATTTTCCTCAATACTTATTAATATAATGAATATATTCATATTTATTTTATTCAGCGCAATGATTCAGTAGTTTTTTTTTGTAATAATGTTCAGTACTATTTTACATTGTGTTATGTTTGTTTGTATTTTAATCTAGTATCCATTATAAAAGCTAACGATTGATTAATCGGTTATCGGCAAGTACGATCCAACCTAGTTCTTTGTTATCGGTAAAATCCACGATCGCTCAACCTGTATTGTATAATACCATGACCAGAACTATGAGGCTTTAATCTATCAAATATAAATATTAATACAAACATTTCTAGTAGAATGTAATGTATATATATATATATATATATATATATATATATATATATATATATATATATATATATATATATATAAAAATACAAATATTACTATGTAAATGAACGCATTAAGTTCGTCAGTGTTCAATATTTGGATTCTTTTCACTTGGCGTCACTTCGTAGTATAAAATTTTGTAAATAAAATCAAATATTTGCTGTATAAAGGCAAAAAATTGCGCATGTCCATGTGTGTGTATTGATGGAAAAATCGTAAAGAAATTGGTGTGGAGCATGTGCTGTGCATGAAAGCCCCTGTTAGTTTCAAGATGAGTGCACACAAGGAAGTGTGTGTGTGTGTGTGTGTGTGTGTGTGTGTGTGTGTGTGTGTGTGTGTGTGCATGTGTGTTTCCCTGCAGGTATATAATCTTCAGTGTTGCACCTCATGGTTAAGGGAGTGGAGTGTGTGGGAGTGGGAGTGTTGCGAGGGGGTGGGTTAGATTGGGAAGTGCAAGCGTGTGTGTGTGTGTGTGTGTGGGAGAGAGTGTGTGTACAAAAGGAGGGGTGTGGGCTGGCTACATCACAGCCTCCCAACTCCCGCCAGAGCCCCGTTGCCATGACTACGGCAGAACGGAAGCCTCCCTCGATATATCCTATTAGGCACTAGCCGAGACTTGGAACGAACAGATAGAGAGAGAGGGATAGAAATGGAAAGGTATTGAGGAAGGAGGACAAAGAGGAAGCTGAGGCTGTTCGCAAAATGAAAAGAAAAAGAAAAAAACCACAAAAAAAACCCAAATCGTTTAGGCTGAACGGCATTCGGGGCTGAAAGCGACACGGATCATAATCTGCCAACGATTTTCACAAAAAATTCCAAATAGCCTTTAGATGCTAGTCGAGCTAATCCCTCTCTCCCTCTCTCTTCGGTTTCAGTGCAGCTACATAACTGCAGACTTGTTCTTTCAGACTTGTTTGTTACCCGGGGTTGCCAGGTTTTTACCTCAATATGCAAGTGACGGGTCGTTCATGAATGATTCGTTCATTCGTTCAGTCTTTAATGTGACCCAGAAGGATGAGTCATCTCAAAGAGTGATTCGTTCATTTTCAACGAGTCTTCAATGTGACTCGGAGGAACGAGTCGTGTAAAAGAGTGATCCGAACATTTTCTACTGGATGTGCACAAGAAAATCTTCGCAAAATCTTCGTAGGTTACGTACAGGAAACAAAACTGAGTAGCTCATCTCTCGAATCTTCTAGTCGGAGTCGTTCGTTCGTTTGTCATGTGACTCCCATAGATGGCGTATAAGATATGAGAGGTGAAGCTACTCGTTCTGTTCATCATAGTTTGTCCTTAGCTGCAATAATATTCCTTATTGGAACTACAGTCAAAGTTGGTGTATGTAGACGTGTTGGGGATCTGCTTTATTTCTGCTCAAAGAACTAAATGACTCAAATAAAAAATTCGTCCAAGTCGCTGAAAGGATCCGATCTTCTCATCGTTACAATTTGCTACGCCTAACATTTCAAAAACCACACGGTTCAGAAACAAGTCCAAAAAATGATAATTGGAATGACTGGAAACTGATTTTTTGTTTCTTGTTCTCCCTTTTTTTTCACCCAGGGAAAAACAAGGTCACTGTAGTGCGCAAGCATTTCTCAAGGATATCAGGCATTAACCAGTGCACAATCCCACTGTTCTCTCCTCCAATGCTTGTTCTGTATAAAAATGCATTCATTTTGCACAGTACCTAGTTTTTTTTTTTTTTAAATAAACCGATTTATAGCAAACGTTCTCGTTTGCTGCTCCTCAGCCATACACGGGGCAGTGTTCTTCCTGCCCCGCTGTACTGGCTCCGCCTTTCACACAGTAACACACACCCTGACCACGCCTCTTTAACGCCCCATTTCATCTCCGCCCACTTACCACTTACAACTGCCTAACCCCTCCCCCATTACACACGCACACACACACACACACACCCCAATACACACACAAAAGACCACTCACCACCGTGCATGCCACCTCCTCTGGCTCGGGCTTGATCTGTATGGATGGCATCTCCTCGGAAGGCTCTGAGGTAGCAGCGTTGGATTTCTCAGGATTCGTCTGGCACTGGAACGAGAAGAAATGGACATTAGCCACATGCTAGTCACAACACAAGTAACGCGACAAAAACCAATTCGCTAAGCGATGATGTCATACGTAAAAAATAAAAAAATAAAAATAAAAGACAATAACACAACGTTCAGGGGTCCGTTTACGACTGGGAAAGAAAACGCGAATGCGGGCTACCTTCAAAAGGAAAAACTGGAACTTTACAACATTCGAGTCGATTTTTGCCCTTGATTTGGGAAGTGACTGAAGGAAGACGAGGAAGAAATGAGAGAGAGAGAGAGAGAGAGAGAGAGAGAGAGAGAGAGAGGAAAAAAGACAGCAGGCAAAACAGGAGCAGGGAGGAGTAGAGTGAGATCCTGTGTAGCCTCCCTCTCTCAGCTCAGTACAGTCACACCCTGTTCTTTTTGAGGAGAGAGAGAGAGAGAGAGAGAGAGAGAGAGAGAGAGAGAGAGAGAGAGAGAGAGCAAGCGCAATGTGGTAATGCTTAGATATGGGGCGGATGCTGGGGGCCATGTGACTGCAGCAGATTCCACACAGAGGTGTGGTCACCAATCAGCCTGGGTGTGTCTGTGCTCCATGTGGTCCTCATCCTGACCTCTTTCCCACACACACACGCACACACACCGTGCCGTAAAAGTGAAAAAGTTTGAGAACGAGAATTCGATTTCTTCCGAGACTGACCTATTCCTGAGCGAGCGAGCATATCTGTGATTGAAAATAGCCTGTGTGTGTGTGTGTGTGTGTGTGTGTGTGTGTGTGTGTGTGCGCGTGCGTGCTTTAAAGCTCCCCAGGGAACTTGCACTGTGAGTAATTTAAGGAATAAAAAAAGGGTGGGGTGGGTGTGACTCTACTCCCCAGCAGGAAGTTACACAGCAGGGAGGGGCTTGGTGTGGAGAATGGCCATGAAAGGGATTAGAGAGAGAGAGAGAGAGAGAGGAGAGAGAGAGAGAGAGAGAGAGAGAGAGAGAGCATAATCTAGGTCATGGCTACACTCTGTAACTCCCACACCCCCACAGCCATCAGCCGCTACCCCAGTGCACCCTGGGTACTGCCTGGGATAGCGGTGCTTCTCAAACCCACCCCCTGGCCCTCTCCCATCGCTTCCTACGGACAGAATAAACCACATGCAAATATACGAATGGGGCCTTTCGAACCGATTCGTGGATCCGCAAGGCGCCTGCATGACCTTACCCCTCCACCGTATATACGATATCCATCCTCCAGATTACTTAATTATTATATAAACCAGACCTGCAAAACTTAATGCAAATTGCACAGGAGCTCCATATTTGAATAACTTTTACGAGAGAACGAGTCATCGATCAAAAAAATGCCGACAAAACCGTTTATATCTAAAGCCATTATAAAATGTTATGTTTCAGTGCTCCGATACAACCAAAGAAGCCCCACTTTAAATTTCATAACGTCTAATAAAATCCATCAACCTATATTTGACTTACTTAACATAAGTATTTATTAGGGATGAAATTGAAAGAAAATGTCTATCTAACCCCCTTACAAATCAAGTTACAAATCTAGTCACTGTTTAGAAATTGATTAGATTTTTTTACATTCAATACGCCGAAAATGTCCACAATGTAGTTGTCGGGCAACCGATATGTGTAAAAAAATAAAAATAAAAAAAAAATAAAAAAATCAATATTTAATAATGTACTATTGTGGCTCATGTTCCACATTCCAGCTGAGTTCTTTTTATTAAGCGATTGCCACTGCCAACAAGCAGCTTCTGACTTTGCAGCCAGTAATATTGTTCAACCTTCTTCTGGACAAACTCGTCTTCGTCCGTTCATATCTTACCGTCAAATGATTCTTCACACAAAAAAATAATCTACTCTGACGATACGATGTCTATAGAGGTCCTGTATTTGGTATATTTCCAGTCGAAAACGTAGCTTTTTGAAAACGCTCTCCGAGTGAGGATGATTCTGAAAACGCGGTTTTCGAATCGCATCGTAAAAACGATTTTTTTAAAAATAAACAATTTTTAAAAAAAAAACAAACAAAAAAGAAAAACCGCCATTTTCAGAGTTATCCAGATTAGTGTAGACATTTAGCTAGTATTATTAATAGATTATATAGCACAAGTAGGATCGATAAAAAGGACAATGCCCTTTTGGCCCTTGATACTATAGAAACAGAGGCACAGGATAAAATAAACTAAATCCAACTAAAAATTCCACACATTAACAGAACACAGGATTCACATCCCACACACAAAAGCCAACAATTACAAATGAAGCCCATTACTTCCAATGCAATCTAATGCCTAATTACATAAAACATTATTGATTTGTCATTCAGCTGATAGTTTGCTAACAGCTAAACTGAATACAAGAGCTAACAATGACTAAAATTAGGTTTCTAAAGAATATATGCCATGTCTAGAAGAATTTGAAAGACTATCACGTATATTTATTTACATGCACAAAAGAAGACTGTAGAGTCACAAAAGCCTTCATAATAAATGGAGATTTTGTTCTTCCTCAGGCCAAAGCGATCGGTCAGTTTTTCCAGGGTGTTCCCTGTGGAAGCTGTGTAGGACCTCCCAGACGTTTGTAGATTTTTCTGGACACCACTCACAAACATTTCAATCCGGTCCCACCCAGATCACCTGACAGCAATGCCTCCTTCCCGTCTGAGGAAAAAACCAAGACTTACTCATAACATTTGGAAATGGTATCTCTATACAGTTTAAAACAAAATGATGTTTTTTTTCATTGCAGAACTGCCCCTTGTTAATCAACAGTCCTCAGCTGTCCTCATTATTTTGTAGATCTTTGGTATGCATGAAGGTTCACAAGTAGTTGGAATGACTACGGTAACTTGCTCCTAGGTGCATATAAATGAGTATGTAAATGCGCTGAACCGGCGTCCTTCACGAAATGAATTCTCCCACTTTGCGTCCAGCGTTCTCGGGTTCTACCACAAACCGTGATCGGGATAAAAAGGCTACAGAAAAATCCATCCATTATATCCATCTATGCTGTCCGGGTTTGTCATTTTTCTCAGACCATTTGGCCCCCGAACTCTAACGAACAGTCCATGACTTGTCAAGCCTTCTGGAAGAAGGTAGACACTTACACTTTACACAAAGTTTCAGACTAGCTCTGTCAAGAAAGCACTTTATTTATCTATGTTGATCCACTTCAAAATAGTCTCCTTGCACAGCAGTACAGCGCTTCTGCATTTCGTGCTGGATTTCTGCAATGGTGTCAAAACTGAGCTGAATCTCCATCTTTGGGAAGAGGGTGGGTGTGAAAGTGAGATCACGTTGTTTCCGGCGAGGAACACAGATGTGAGGAGAGCTCAGTGACCGGGTGTGCACGTGGTCAGAATTAGCACCAGTTGCACAGCTCCCAATGTATACAGGACAATGTCTTTTGGTACACTGGCTTATGAAGATCGGTGCTCTCTGTGACTGTGCGTTGAGCTTTTTGCTGCCATCTTTTGGAATGTTATAAAACTGATCTAGAAAGATTTTGATACCACCTTGTACTTACCATAGGTCAGAAAAGCTATTCTTGGTAGCTAGGGGTTAAATTAAATAGTGATAATCTGGTTGGGTTAGTCCAACAGTTGGTCTAAACTATTTGCAAGGCTAATCCATTTGGAACCCTTGATAACTTTGGTAATACAGGCTTCATGAGGATCACAAATTTGTTCTTGTGCCATGCTGTACAACTTGGTACAAAATGTTTAAAAGACAGCAGTGTATATTAGCACAGAACGAACCTGAACTTTGCACCCCATAAATTCCAACGAGCAAGGCATGCCCTTAAGACAGACAACTAGACAGAGGAATCAATCTAATAAACCTGGTTCACCATAAAACCTGACTTAACTGAGTGTAAACTCGGCCTCCACATTGGGCCAGTGGTGGAGAATTGGTTAAATAGTGATTAGAAGACGGAAATTTCAAATCTATGGACAGGCAGAAAGCCGCAGCTGTGCCCTTGAGCAAGACCTTTATCTCTCAGCTGTTTAAACTCTAGGTTTGGATTGGATCTTGCCTCACATATAAGTCACTGAAGTAAAAACATCTGCCAATGGAATAAACAGAAACTGTACCCGAGGAAGACATCCCAGTCCCTTCCTCAATTATCAAAATCTGATACAAAGATGTTTGTGTTTTATGGAGGTATGTTGATTTTCGAGTCATTTGGTGCCCTGGCCACCACAGTACCAAAGAATTACCAGAGAAGAACTTTCTGAGAGGATCGATAAACCAAAATGTTAATTGACCCTTCCTTTCCTATAAGGTCTTCAAATCTTGAAAACCAAAACGAACTATAAGCAGAAGTTCTGTCGATTGTACTTTTGCTTGTAAAACCGTTCAAGTCTGTGGGGGGAAAAAAACGACTGTGGCTAAACTCACCACGTGAGGCCAAGGGTGTCAACTTCTAAGGGCACTGAATTTGTGTGTGTTCAAAGCAGCACGTTGCACAATCGAGTAACCCGAGCTGGAGAGTGAGCTTCACCCTGGCATGGGGCCTGAGTCGACCCACCCCTTTCACCACCACTCTAGGGGGGTGAAAGGAGTGGGATGGGCTGGGTTCTGTGTGGCAGTTTAGCAGAGAAGGAAAAAGAGCAGGCATTTAACCTCCCCCTGTACCTGGCTTCCAGATTCCCAATGAGAATCCAAGCCATCAAGTTGACCTTGAATTTGAAAGAGCAGGAGTTGCCCGTTACTTGCACCGCCATCCGGAAGGTTGGGGTGAGGCTGGGTGTGATTGCGACCATGTGAGAAAGAGAGAGATAGAAAAGGAGAAATAGAGACTGCAAGTGACAGCTTTGACCCGAGGGGTGGGACTGGGTCTGGGGTCAACAATTCAACCTCCATACAATCAATACCAATGGAAAAAGGGGTGGGAGGGCTTTAGAGATACTGTGGAACCAAACTGACAACACTGCAAACACACTGCACATTGGTAATAGTAGTTCCTGTCCAACACTATAGCCAGGTGCACCCTGTGGCTACGATTTGGTCGTCTGAGGATAAAATCTGTAGACTTTGATCGCCGGTTTCTTTACCGACAGCTGATTAACGGCCATTGTCTGTTGTTTTTCTTCAGTTAAATTCTGGAAGTATCCAGAGATGTCAGACACTTCTCCCTTACGATGACTGTCAAACCGAGAACCGATACGAGTCCTGAATTTTAAGCCACCACAGGAAAAATGTCTGAACGGGTCAGCTGGACAGTACAGCTGGATATTATCAACGTATGCAAGGAAAAGGAGTGTTTGTATGACATTTTTATCATCAAGGATGGTCAAAAACGAAATGAACGCTACTGATCGTTTTTGTTTGCTGCTAGCTACCGGAGAATGCGGGTCTGAAAGCCATGAGTCGATGATGTAAAACTTCGGCTGAGGCTTTTTCTTCCGTCTGTTTTTGACAGTCGTACGGTCCGACATTGTGTCAACTGAGATCCGACAGTGTGACATGGGGATCAGGTTCGTACAGTCTAAGAAGCAACGCTGGCAAAGAACCGATCCTAATCGGCATTGATAACAAACCACATAGTCCTCTCATGGAGGCACCTACATAGAAAACACATTTATGCTGCACTCAATAAACCCATGCAGATCAGGAGTCCTGCGAAAAGAAAACCCAAGCCGGGTTTCCTTATGAGCTCATGAGCAAAGCTAAAATCAATCTATAATGGTGAAAGCGTTCTCACCAGGAGTTTTCTCCGTTTGTAAAACGTTATTTCTAAATGGTGCTGGCAAATGTACATGCAAACTCTCATTGATCCCAATCTCGTTGTTCGGAAGAGACCAATCGAGACCAGTCCTAAAAAATTGGATATTACTTTTGATTACCCAATAAACAGTATGGGTTATTAAAGGATTGCAGTAGAGGCAAATGTGTGTGTTTTTACCGGTACGACACGTTCCTTGCGCGACAAACAAGAACGCGAACACTTCTCCTGTTACAGATTTTAAACTACGAAAGTTCGGACCGCCAACGAGACGGACATTTAGGAGGAAAAGCAGGATGGGAATTGACCTTGCTGACACTAAAACCTCGCTCCACGCCTTGCATAACTTTGGATCGGATTACAGGTAGCGTGGGCATAAATGAGGATTTTCCTTACGATATTCCGTACTCGGAGATTCGGCTTGCGTGCAAACGCGACCCGACGTAGCCCTTTGCAGCCCGTGACCGAAATGTGAACTGAGCTCTATGATGCCCATGACTGACAAGTAAACTTATTTTTGTCATTGCTTTCTCTGACAAGGTACACAGCCTAATATGGGGCACAGGGACTACTGGCATTGAACAGAAGTAGTTTAATGTTCTGTCAGTGTAAAGCACAGGATTGGTATTTTTATGTCTAAGATTAAGATTTATGCAAATGAAGCATGTGTTAAAGGGGGAGTTTGCATGTGTGTGATTGTGTGCGAGTGTGTGCATACATATATCAAGGCAGAGCAACTTTAATGCAGTCTGTTGAGCCCTGGGGCACATCTTGTTCTTTGTACCGGTCAGTGCTGTCGCTGTGTCCCTCTGTGAAGACAACATCGCTGTCCAAGGGAATGAGGAAAGAGTGGAGGAGAGAGAGAGAAAGTGAGTGTGAGAGAGAGAGAGAGAGAGAGAGAGAGAGAGAGAGAGAGAGGATACACATGTAAGGTCACAGCTGTGTGGGGTGTGGGGAGGGAGAAAGTGAGGGTGATACATAAGCAATAGTAACACACAAGAGAGAGAGAGAGAGAGAGAGAGAGAGAGAGAGAGAGAGAGAGAGAGAGAGAGAGAGAGAAACTATAGGACTCTCCCTCTGGATTTCTGCATTACTCTCTTAAAGTAACAAGCACTCTTTTGAACTTTCATATGTATATTTTCTGATGGTTCTCCCTTTATGTGCATACATGGTATCCTGTAACAGAACCTGGCAACCTACAGTGGTGTGAAAAAGTGTTTTTCTGATTTGCATGTTTGTCGCACTTTATTGTTTCAGACCATCAAACTTTTTAAAAACAATTTTAAATATTAGGAAAAGATAACAAGTGAACACAACGTGTAGTTTTTAAATGAAAGTTTTTATTATTGAGGGAAAACAAAATCCAAAACTACATGGCCCTGTGTGAAAAAGTGTTTGCCCCCTTGTTAAAACTGTGGTTTATCACACCTGAGTTGAATTTCTCTCGCCACACCCAGGTCTGATTACTGCCACACCTGTTCACAATCAAGAAATCTCTTAAATAGGACCTGCCTGACAAAGTGAAGTAGACCAAAATATCCTCAAAAGCTAGGCATCATGCTGAGATCCAAAAAAAATTCAGAACCAAATAAGAAAGAAAGTTTTTGAGATCTATCAGTCTGGAAAAGGTTATAAAACCATATCTAAAGCTGTGGGACTCCAGCGAATCACAGTGAGAGCCATTATTCACAAATGTCAAAAACATGGAACAGTGGAGAACCTTCCCAGGAGTGGCCGGCTGACCAAAATTACCACAAGAGCACAGCGACGACTCATCCAAGAGGTCACAAAAGACCCCACAACAACATCCAAAGAACTGCAGGCCTCACTTGCCTCAGTTAAGGTCAGTGTTCATGACTCCACCAGAAAAAGAACATCATACCAACAGTGAAATGTGGTGGTGGTAGTGTGAGGGTCTATAACTGTTTTGCTTCTTCAGGACCTGGAAGACTTGCTGTGAAAAATGGAACCATAAATACTGCTGTTTACCAAAAAATCCTGAAGGAGAATATCTGGCCATCTGTTCGTGACCTTAAGCTGAAGCGAACTTGGGTTCTGCAGCAGGACAATGATCCAACACACACAAGCAAGTCCACCTCTAGATGGCTGAAGAAAAACTAAATGAAGACTTTGGAGTGGCCTAGTCAAAGTCCTGACCTGAATCCTATTGAGATGCTGTGGCATGACCTCAAAAAGGCGGTTCATGCTCGAAAACCCTCCAATGTGGCTGAATTACAACAATTCTGCATAGATGAGTGAAGCAAAATTCCTCCACAGGAAAACACTTTTTCACACAGGGCCACATAGTTTTGGATTTAGTTTTCCCTCAATAATAAAAAACATTTAAAAACTGCACGTTGTGTTCACTTGTGTTATCGTTTACTAATATTTAAATTAGTTTGATGATCTGATACATTAAATCAGGAATGGGGGGCCAACACTTTCACACCATTGTATATGGGTTTCATTTATTGGAGCACTCCACGTTTAACATCCCGGTTCACTATTCCAGAACCTGGCGATAAGTTGAACAGCATTCTATTCTCAATCGGGTTTGCACACATGATTCGGACTCTCCAATACAAACCAAACACTGTACGGAAGTCCTGCTCCCTTCCCCCACACTGCATGCTCTCTGGACTTGCAGGACTCCTACGTTTTACAGTGCATACAGTGTTCGGAAAGAAAAGTTCATTCTGATTAAATTATCAATCAATAAATACAACATTTAGTTTACATGATTGCCACTGCCACCAAGCAGTTCCAGACCACACGGATGGTAATATAATTTAATTAACTATCGCTTTCAAAGTATATAATCAGCTAGCAATATTTATTATGGCACACCATCAAAATAAGCAGACAAAAATGGTTAAAACTAATGGTCGCCACAATTTAGCTGAGTTCTTAAAAATTTCTGCTGCCACCAAGCAGTTCCAGACTGCACAGCTGGTAATATTATCACCATCAATCTATATCATGCTCATGATAATACGGAGACAAAACCAATCAAATGAATCCAAGTCATGGATTCAAGTTCTGGATTTTATTCCCTATGTAACACGGATGTGATTTTTCTTGATGATAAGCAGAGACGAGGGTAAAACACGACAATTTCGACACAACTCGATAATTTAACCGTTACCTTCTCGCGTGCATATGGGTGAAGTGATGACAGGATGGGTATAACCCGTTACCTTCAATTATTCTGGAATTCGTTCACTCCGGAGACAAGAAGGTCTATGGTCAAAAGTCAGGTAAAGTTTGAGACATCTCTGAGGTTACGGATACCTTTGAGATATGACCAGGAGATATAAGCAAACAAGGGTATAATTGTGTTGCTCTGATTTCAGCTGGGTTTTGATACAGCAGCCATGATACAGCGCTCCTGGAGCACAGAGTGTTAAGGGCCTTGCTGAAGGGCCCCAGGGTTGGCAGCTTGGTGATACCAGGGCTTGAACTCCCGACCTTCTGATCAGTAACCAATTGCTTCAACCAGTGAGCTTCCACCTCCCCCAAAGCCTGTGGTGTTAAAGCCTGTGGTTTTAGTGTCTAATCTTGGCACCCAAAATGTCCAAACTGTATAATGCGTGCTATTGTGACGTTCCCACAGTGATTGTCGAGTTACACACTATCACTGAGGCAGTCTTCCACACTCACACGTTCACTTCTCTTGGGGTCCACTTGGGGTCCCTTTCAAGAGTCAAAGATATTTCAATTACGCCGAATATCCATAGTACAATACAGACATCTCTCTTCTTCACACAGCACAGTGAACAAACACACCACTGAAACAAACAAAAAAAACCTCCACCCTTCCTCTTTTGCACGGCGTGAGAGAGCAGTGACCTCTAGTTACACAACCCCGTGCTGGAGGACAAGGTTGAAAAGGAAAGACGGTTTGATTGATCGCTTGTCCGCACCTGAGTTCATCTGTACGCTCAGACAGTCACGAAACAGACCCCGACTACCACTGAGATCCGCGAGGATGAACGGGGTCACGTTTCCAAGTGTGGTCACGTGACGTGACAGAAGCGAGAAGGTCCAGCTGAATGGAACGGTAGTGTGCATTAGCTCGTCGCTTCTGCAGTAAAATGACGTCAACACTCTAGCACGGTGTCGGGGCTTAACAGTTCCCAAGATGACAGCTGCAATTCAAGAGTTTAAAAGACACAAAGGCTAACAAACACACACACACACACACACACACACACACCCCTAGGAGTGTCTCCCAAATGGCTGGCAGAGTCGCCACAGCAGAGGCAGCAAGGTCTTATCTCACCACACCCTGCTGACGCAAAGGCCTGCTGCTACTTCCCACAAGCCTCTCCTGCCTCAAACACACACACACACACACACACACACACACATACACACACTCAATTTGTAAGGCTTGCTACAAGTATTGTGGACAGATAAATACAATATTATACAGGTGACAAATTCACAACGTCGTATTTAAAAAAATAAATACATTTTGACAGGCTCGACCGGATGCCGTCGAGACTGTAGTTATCAGTTTCTTTTTCAAAAGCCCTTCGGGGATCTTTGAGGCAGATCAACACCCAGACAGGAAGAACGAGCAGCAAGTGAAAAAGCAAAGAGGAAGAGAGAGAACAAGTGAGAGCGAGTGTTGGTGATGTCAGCGCCAGGCCACAGACACTGTTTATTCCCAGAGCGCATACCTGAGTGGTCGGTCTGCTACACTTCCATGGAATAACATTAGCAGTGAAGCGAACGCTGTGACTCGCGTCACTGGCGAACGCTTACGTTCGCACGCGTGGGAGAAAGAAAAAAATAATAATAATACAAAATGAAAGAATGAAAGGAAAACGGCGGGGATTTGTTTCCACGCGGCCATTGGCTTACCAGAACCTGAACCGTTGAACATCAAAAGCCTTCCCCACCTCCACACACACACACACACACACGCTCACGATCGCAGACACACCCTCTCCACCCCTGAGCACCCCACCCCCTTCACTCCTTTTTTTTTTCTTCTTTCCATTGCAGCCAGTTTGGCAGAATTGCAGGGGTTGCCATGGGGACGAGATTCTTTCCCTGGTTAATGATTGCGCCGCAGTGGTGGGGGATTGTTCCATCACATCGCATCGGATCCGGGGAGACACGGACAATGTCCTCGAACCCTAATACACACACTAATACACATCCACGTCTCTATACGGCCTTGCTCTCTATACATGCTGACGTATCGTCCACATTCCAACACTAAGGTGGAGGAGGAGGAGGAGGATGAAGTAAACTATACATACATACATACATCACATCAAAGCTTGTTCATGGACTTCTCCTTCCCCTCAGTAAAGATGTACACTTATGAGGACCATCCCACACACAAGTGCAACACAACACCGATTTCCGTGTAAACGCTACTTCCTCGAATGATCAATGCCAGACTTTTCACCCCACAACAGCTTTTCACCTCAGCACCAGTCGTCTTCCTGCTACATGTGTAGTCTTGTGTACCAGGGGACGTCCCTGTAGGCTGCACAGTTCCCAGGAAAAATTTAACTGGATTGTTTTTTCACATGAAATACTCCATTTTACCATTTCTACACTATATTTTATGTACAGGTAGTTCCAGAGTTACGATGTCGATGCTTTCCCCATATTAACTTTTTTTTGTAAGTTGAGACGTGGCCTAGCCTACGCAGGAGTCTTAAAGAAGTCAGCATGGAGTAATATACTGTCGTTTGTTAATAACTGAAATCATTTAGCAAAACAGAGCAACTTCATTAACTTTACAAGATAAAATGGCGATAAAAAAAGAAGAAAGACGAGAGCTAAAATTGCGCTTTAAAACAAGACGATAAAAATACGCGCTATAACATTGAGACAACTGAACTCTGTCGACCGCCGGCAAGAGTACGGCATCTCAAAACAGACCGAATGGAAAGAAAAATTGCCGCACAATTGGTTTAAAAAAAATAAAAAAAAATAAATAATTATATATATATATATATATATATATATATATATTTTTTTTTATTTAACTAAGTCAATTTTTTTATAACGATGATGATTATCAATGTCATTATATTTAGGGGTCCAAGCACCAAAGCCACCAATGCTAGCTGAGCGCGTTCTATCAAGGGACAATCTCCATGAACAGACGTCTCTCTGGCTCGAAAAACATTCCATTATATATTATTCAATCATTTTCGATGTTCATTAAATATATAAATGCTAAATTGGAGAGTGTGTGCGACAGTTAAAGCAGTCCCTGGAAACAAAACCTCAGAAACACTGGCAGATGTAAAGAATGGTTCCATCAATAATTTGTCTTTTTTTCCCCCCCACGTAAACAAACAAACCAACCAAAAAAATTGTAATAAAAACATGGACACTGGACACTCCTTCCATTATCATTAAATAAACATCTAAATACTAAAAAAAAAAAAAGAAAAAAAAAAACCCTCACACAGAAATTGTTTCTGTTCACATCCAGATGTCGTTCAGACTTTCCTCTTCATGAGATGTTACTATGGAAAAACATTACGCAACAGAACGAGCGCATAAACCTGTCGTTTGAATTACTGCTGGAATCGCAGAACTCTCGTATCGGACCACTGACTCGAAAGCTTGATGATAACTTCAGATGTTTCTTTAGGTATTCATCAAAACGGCCGTCCAGTCTCTATCGTAATTAGGATTCAATATTACGTGAGAACGATTAGAATGTAGACCCTGGTGGTTTGAGGTTTTCTTGGAATTTGCATTTCTTTGAGGTTTTTCTTAGATCTTCAGAAGATGAGAGGTTCGGCAAACAATGCTTCGTTTCCCCACCTGCTCGCCGTTGTAGGGTCGCTGAAAGGAAGACGACACCTCGAGAGAAAAGAGGAAGTGGAACAGTGAGAGGGCAGACGGTAGCAGTGGAGCATTCCGAATAAATTCTGCTACTACACGATGATGCAGGGAGACGGCAGATTAGTTGTTAAAGCATTGGATTTTAGACTGGAAAGGTCACAAGTTCAAAACCCAGCCACACCAAGCTGCCAATCTTGAGCCAGCAATGAAAATGTGGCTTTTGGAAAACGCTCTGCATAGGGAATAAATGTGAAAACACGGATCACATGGACTGTGAAAACGGAGGCAAAAAAAACGATGACGCATTTTTAGTCATCGCTGCAACGTTTGAAAGAGCCAGGCGGAAATGATGCAGGTTAAAGCGTCTTACCATTTTGCTCAATTTCCAAAATTTCCCAAAAGTTTGTAAACGCTCGCATTCCTGTACTGCGCATCGACCTGCGTTATTTTTTTTTTTCACTTTGAAACGGTTCCGGAATGTCGAGAGGAAGCACGGTCACATGACTAACGTTGCGTCACCGTATATACAAAAGCCTCTGTTTTTTACGGTCCACACTTTGACGCTAAAAAACAGCAATCTCAGATCTCAAACGCAAAGCGTTTTCCAACAGCTACTTTTTCGCTGAATGAGAACGCCAACTCGGGGTGGACGGGAGGCCAGAAAGGAGAGAGAAAAATTACTCGTTTTTCGAACTAAAACGTGTTACTGTGGACGTGGCCTATGCTGCTCTGATCTGCACCAAATTTGGGCCCAATGTCTATTTTCCGGAAACAAAACAGCATCAAAAAATCCCTCGCAACCAAACACTCTGTGGGTGTGAAACCCTATTATGACTTTTAAGATAATAATAAAAAAAAAAAAACTTCACAGATTTTCAGACATGGAAAATGCCGTCAGATCTGAAACCACCAGGCCGTTTTCAGAGACCCCCACACACTCGTAAAAGCCCCTACCAATAATACAGTCAACCTCATCATACAGATGTCTTCAGAAGAGCTAGTTGTAATCATCGGATTGTGAGAGAGGAAAAGAAAAAAACGAAAGCTTGTGAGTGTGAAGCAGGGCAAAGTGTGGATGTGGAGCTCTGGCTTGTTTGGTTGAAAGAAAAACACAAGCTCGGTCCCACCCGGAGATAGCATGCTATAGACACCCTGCTCCTAAAAATAACTGTCCTCTCAAGTACAGAGGCAGACCCCGAACTGTGTCGATGCCTAAAACAGACACTCCCTTCATCACGAGACATTCTGACCTGTGACGCTTCAACTACACCCTAGGGCCGGGACCGGCGGACGGGCGCAGAGTGTTTAACCAGTTTGGACAAAGTTTGTCCAGGGCTGTTAATGATTACCAGATGTTTGGCACACCCAAGCTGGAACATTCGCTCGTCCTCCAATAGCAGCATGTTGATGTGTTCACCTCGCTCCATGGGTGACTCCACCCATGTCAAGCCCTTCTGCAGAATACACACGGCTCCATGGGTGTGTAAGTGTGTGTGTATGTGTGTGTGTGTGTTTACTGATTCCACCCCTTGAAGAATCCATTTCTAAGGGTGTTTCACATACTACAGCAACAAAAACAAACCCGTGTTTGGTTGTTATGGTGCACTACCCGGATCCACACAATAGACCGTAGGTGGTTAAAAGGTAAACGACTGCTAACCTTTTGTGAGGAGATAATGACGCCGCCGCAGGTTGCGATCGCAACGCTTTCGATTTCCGCCAAAGACGCGTACATGTCGTACCTTCAGAACCCGTCCGACCGCAGACATGAGTCATACAGACATACAGAAGAAAATCCACACCGAACGACTCCTCTTTAACCTTCATATCAGCTTCACGACGTGTACAATACACCCGGGTAGATTCCACACCTTTAACTTTCACACGAAGAACAATGGCGCGGACGTGCCGCTAGTCAACGTGTAGGTCTCTAATTAGTGGAACGCAACATCATATAGCTGCATTGGATTCTGAAAAGCGTCGTTTGCCGTCTCCAACAAATATGATGTTGGGGAAAGGTGAAGGACAAAAGAAGATTTCGTTCAAGCCCAACCCCCTCCTCCACCCAAGCACCACCACGAAACCCCCCAACACCGCAAAGACAATAGGAAACTTTAATTGTTTTGGTTGTGTTTTAACAAAAAAGTTTGTAACTGAGCGAGCAAACTATTATGTCGAGATATAAAATGCTCCCAAGCAGGGGGTGTGGCCAGAGATACAAGACATCTCGTGTGCGTGATGTCGCTACAGCTAACACACCTAATTTAGAAAGATGAAGAAAGACGGCTAAAATCAGACTTGTTAAGCTTTAAGTAGGACTCAAAACACGTAAAACAAAAGGTTACGAGAGTTTATTTTATTGGTCGACCGTAAAAAAAGCCTACACACACACACACACACACACACACACACACACACACACGAAGCTTGCTGTCTGAGGTAGTAGTAGAAATGGCTCCTGCAGACGTATGAACGTATAGCCTACGATTCACTGAAAAAAAACAACGCAAGCACACATAATGTCAGGTTTACAGACACGGCACTCGTTTTTTTTCCCCCGACAGGCTTATTAGTAGGTACGAGAATTGGGAACGCCTTCTGGTGACTCCATGGCCTGAAGAAAACCATCTAAATTCAGACAGCAGGTTATGGTTTATGCAAAGACCTTAAAGGAAAAAACATATTGCATGAGAATTTTTTTATTGTAAAAAACGCCATCTAGAAAGACGTGTAAAGTCAGACAGTAGGCCACTAGACATTTTTTGTAGCTTAATGGTTAAGGCATTCGACTTTGGATCTGAAAGTCATGAGTTCAAATCCCAGTCAAACCAAGCTGCTACTCCTGGGCCTATATTCAAGACCCTTAACCCCACAGCTGCTCAGCTGAATGAATGACACAAATTTACATGCCAAATGCTGTAAATTTTACTTTCTGACAGACGTAGTAGTAATACGTACACCCCAAAACACGTCAAAACCAAAACAGGTGTAACACAACAGGTTACTGTTGTGACATAGCATGACATAGCAGTAGATTGTAGCAGTGTGAGTAACGGCACCTGGAGACTCTCACCGCTGCACGTACGAACGTTTAGCCTACAACAACACAAGTAACAACATCGAAAGATATTTTTTGTTGATTTTATATAATATATATATATATATATATATATATATATATATATATATATATACACACACACACACACACACGTCACTGACTTTTTCGATATCGTACCGCGGGCCCGGAATCGATCGCAGGTTCGCGATGCCGCTATCGTGAATCGTCCCAGTCCTAATCTACACTCGTCCCCTCCCAGTGACGTCAGAGCGACACAACAATGCGCTCGTATCCAACAGGTCGGAAAGCAGGATTTTGAAGAACTTCGGGAATATCTGAATAGGAATCTATGAAGGGGGATTTTCTTTTTAGGTTAACCCTAGATTTGTGTGTGTGTGTAGAAGCTGACAGTAAAAATCCGGCCTGGATCTTCTCCCCAGTCACCGCGTGTAACAGAAACAGTTACAGGAAGCGTGTATGGAGATTGAATGTATCTTCTCTCCACGGAGAAGAAACCAGAGTAACATGTTTCCAGCCCACGCACTTTGTATAGAGATGAGCAACACAATTTCCGCTCTCCGGGTTCCTGTCTCTTTAAGAAACTAAGATGGTGTCTCTCGAGCATTTGCTTGCGTTTCCTTCCTGCCTTGCAATGTGTCCAGATGAGGACCAGGGACCAGGATAGGAAGCGCTGAGGACAGAGAGAAAGAGAGAGAGAGAGAGAGAGGTTTGCCGTCTCCAACAAATATGATGTTGGGGAAAGGTGAAGGACAAAAGAAGATTTCGTTCAAGCCCAACCCCCTCCTCCACCCAAGCACCACCACGAAACCCCCCAACACCGCAAAGACAATAGGAAACTTTAATTGTTTTGGTTGTGTTTTAACAAAAAAGTTTGTAACTGAGCGAGCAAACTATTATGTCGAGATATAAAATGCTCCCAAGCAGGGGGTGTGGCCAGAGATACAAGACATCTCGTGTGCGTGATGTCGCTACAGCTAACACACCTAATTTAGAAAGATGAAGAAAGACGGCTAAAATCAGACTTGTTAAGCTTTAAGTAGGACTCAAAACACGTAAAACAAAAGGTTACGAGAGTTTATTTTATTGGTCGACCGTAAAAAAAGCCTACACACACACACACACACACACACACACACACACACACGAAGCTTGCTGTCTGAGGTAGTAGTAGAAATGGCTCCTGCAGACGATGAACGTATAGCCTCGATTCACTGAAAAAACAACGCAAGCACACATAATGTCAGGTTTACAGACACGGCACTCGTTTTTTTTCCCCCGACAGGCTTATTAGTAGGTACGAGAATTGGGAACGCCTTCTGGTGACTCCATGGCCTGAAGAAACCATCTAAATTCAGACAGCAGGTTATGGTTTATGCAAAGACCTTAAAGGAAAAAACATATTGCATGAGAATTTTTTTATTGTAAAAAACGCCATCTAGAAAGACGTGTAAAGTCAGACAGTAGGCCACTAGACATTTTTTGTAGCTTAATGGTTAAGGCATTCGACTTTGGATCTGAAAGTCATGAGTTCAAATCCCAGTCAAACCAAGCTGCTACTCCTGGGCCTATATTCAAGACCCTTAACCCCACAGCTGCTCAGCTGAATGAATGACACAAATTTACATGCCAAATGCTGTAAATTTTACTTTCTGACAGACGTAGTAATACGTACACCCCAAAACACGTCAAAACCAAAACAGGTGTAACACAACAGGTTACTGTTGTGACATAGCATGACATAGCAGTAGATTGTAGCAGTGTGAGTAACGCACCTGGAGACTCTCACCGCTGCACGTACGAACGTTTAGCCTACAACAACACAAGTAACAACATCGAAAGATATTTTTGTTGATTTTATATAATATATATATATATATATATATATATATATATATATATATATATATATACACACACACACACACACACGTCACTGACTTTTTCGATATCGTACCGCGGGCCCGGAATCGATCGCAGGTTCGCGATGCCGCTATCGTGAATCGTCCCAGTCCTAATCTACACTCGTCCCCTCCCAGTGACGTCAGAGCGACACAACAATGCGCTCGTATCCAACAGGTCGGAAAGCAGGATTTTGAAGAACTTCGGGAATATCTGAATAGGAATCTATGAAGGGGGATTTTCTTTTTAGGTTAACCCTAGATTTGTGTGTGTGTGTAGAAGCTGACAGTAAAAATCCGGCCTGGATCTTCTCCCCAGTCACCGCGTGTAACAGAAACAGTTACAGGAAGCGTGTATGGAGATTGAATGTATCTTCTCTCCACGGAGAAGAAACCAGAGTAACATGTTTCCAGCCCACGCACTTTGTATAGAGATGAGCAACACAATTTCCGCTCTCCGGGTTCCTGTCTCTTTAAGAAACTAAGATGGTGTCTCTCGAGCATTTGCTTGCGTTTCCTTCCTGCCTTGCAATGTGTCCAGATGAGGACCAGGGACCAGGATAGGAAGCGCTGAGGACAGAGAGAAAGAGAGAGAAAGAGAGAGAGAGGGATGGAAGGAAGGAAATACTTGTCCTGGACCTGCTTGGTCCAAATGATCTCAGAGGCACAGAGAAGGGGGAAGGAAGGAACCCAATAGGTGATTTGGTGTCACCTGAATATGGCTTCTCATTCCCGGGTTGGGGTCCACGATGAGAAGCTTGGATGTCTGAGGGCTTCGCATTGAGCCCCGGCCATGCAAAAGAGGCAGAAAGGACTTACTTTCTTACTGCGAATCTCCGTGTGCATCTCGGTGGCTTCGGCTGGGGTGCAGCGCTACAGAGGGGTGGAGGAGGAGCGGAGAGGAGCGGGCGGGGTGCCGGATCGCAATAACAAGTTTTCTAAGCTCCAGCTTTCGGAGGAGGAAAAAAAAAACAGAAAAAGAAAGGAAGAACCAAAAAGAAAAAAAAAGAAGAAGCTCTCAGAGAGGCTCCTCGATCATCTCGGGGTTGATTTGTGGGTACGAAGGAGAAGAAAATGGCAAATACCCCCCTAAAGAATTATCCGCTTTGCGTCGTTTCAGCAGCTGCTTTGGTGCTTCGTGTTCAGGGCTGGGCTCAGTCTCTCTCTCTCTCTCTCTCTCTCTGCTTCTCTCCTCCGCCTCTGTGTGACCCCACCCTGCGTCTCCACCCCTCCGCCCGACTCTCTCTCTCACACTCACACAAGCACTCATACACTCTCACACACACACACACACACTTTGGTCCAACACACACTCCTGTCCTTTCACCTGAGCGCGTCATGGCGCACCGGATGCTCTTCACGACTTCCTCACATTCATTGTCTTCTTCTCTTTTTTTTTGGTTCAATAATCAAACACTCCAGGGTGGTGTTCAGAGAGGAAAATAATCCACAATGTGAACACCAGAGATAGAGGACTGGTGGTTCCTCGGTGCTCTTACTGCCAGGAATCATCAAGTAGCTCAGCTCCAACCTCTAATTGTAAATAAAAAAAAATTAAAATGTAGAGAAAATTAATTTAGAGCAAAAAGCATGTAAGGTAATATGAAATATGCCTATATGACAGACATGTAAATATGATAGCTATATATATAAAAAGTCAGGGATGTCAATCGATTAAAATATTCATCAATCACAATTAATTGCATTTTTGATCTGTTCTATAAATGTACCTTAAATGCACTACCATGCACTCTCACACTTAATGTACATTACTGAGCTGTATCCTGATCTATACACTGTCTATACTGTCTCACATTGTCTGTATTGTCTTGTATAGTCTGTTTTTGTCTTGTATATGTTTTATTAATGTCTGTACTTTTGAGAGCCACAAACAACTAACAGCTGGAACCAAATTCCTTGTGTGTGTCAACACACTTGGCCAATAAACCTGATCCTGATTCTGATTCTGATTCTGATAAATGTATATAAAAACGGATGCTTTATGCAAATGTATGTTTATTATTAGTGAAACCAAACTAAACAGAGCATGACGACAAAACATTCTTGTAATCGGTTTAAAGTAATTACGGCGTTTTAAACGATGTAAATCTTCAATACACTAAACGGAACTTTTGCTGTTTCCACACGGACGGATTTATTTGCCGGATCTGTGCATCATGGCGGACTTTGGTGCTCGGTTTGAGACTTTAAGTAGTGATTAATCAGTCGGGATTAACCTCTGTTTTCGGTGGAGTTTGTTTAAATAAAGAGAGAACGTTGAAATTTTTCACGTTTTTTTTGTTTGTTTTAAGTTTTGAATTTCTTATATATTTATATTTTTAATAAATTGGTATTAGCCCTAATATATATATGTATATATAGTGCAGGTATGTAAAAGTGAGGCAGTGTAAATGAGAATATTTTCAGGGTGTAATATGCACTAAAATCTTGACGGGTTCCCAGAGATGTTAAGTGCTTGTTGGCTGCTTTTTCTTCACACTCTGGTCCAAATCATTTCCAACCATTTCAACTGGATTTTTGACTGTTGAGGTGAGTTCACCAAATATATTCTTGGTGCACTAAACAGCTTCTACACCATTCTCACTGCCCAGATCCTTTCTATTTATTTGTTTTACATATATTTACATGTTTATCTGCACTTTTAGTCAAAGATTAGGATTCAGGGAAGAAAAAATACTGTCAGACATACATAGAAAACCTCTACTATCTCTCTCTCTGGCCACCGTGTACAGACGCCCAGGGCCCTGATGTTGTCTTCCATAGTTTGCTTGTTTTCTTTCAGACCCCAGACATAACCTCAACAAATAAACAGAAAAAAAAAACAAAAGTATAAAAATCTAAAAACATTCATTCAACCTCATATCTAAAGGTGCTTTTTACATCACGTGTACATTACACAGTAATTCCTACTTCGCATGTCCAAGTGATTTTAGGAAGCCGCGCTCAGAGTGCAGAGTCAGCCATGATAAACACTGAGTTTAAAGGGCCTTTCTCAGGGGCCCCAATAGTGGCAGCTTGGTGATTTGAACCCCCAAAATTCTGATCAGTAAACCCAAAGCTTTAATCAATGAGCTACCACTTCTATATGCATTACATACGCAAATGTGTTTTGCATATTAATACCTACTCACATTGCTGACTCGGCATTCGATATTCTAATGGCAGAATTGATACACAATTTTCCTCACCCTTTGTTTAAAGCGTCTTTTTGAAGACAATATCTGGAATTCAGAGTGTAAATCCTGGCTCCGCCCTATTTGTGTGGCATAATCTAGTGATTCAGATGGTTTCTTCTGAATATTCTGGTTTCCTCCATCAGTCCAATAGACATGCAGTGTAGTCTGATGGATGGGCATTTCCAGGGTTTTTGTACTATGTGTAATATGTGTGTGTCAGATTTTTCAAGATCTTTACAGATATACAGTAGGTCTCGAACATTTGGAGGAGTAGGTGAAGCTGGAGCTCAGCCAACCCCATGCTTTCCTCTCCCACTAAAGTTAAACTAAAGCTGGCATCAGCAAGACCCGTCATAACATCACGACCCTAATAATCACTCAGTAAACACACAAGTGTTTCATGAGACTGGGCACAAGTAAGGCTGTGAGGTTGTACCTGTTTTTTCAGCTCTTAGGAGCACTTAATTGGATTATTATTATTATTATTATTATTATGTAAGAGGGCGGAGTCACGTGTTTCAGAGCTTAACTCATAATCATCATCACTGAAACATCATCATCATCGTCACCACCTTCTTCATCATTACCATCATCATACATTTAAATCTTCATTATTACAGCACCATCATCATTATCATCATCATTGGCATCATAATTACTACACCTTCATCATCATCACCATCATCTTCATCACCATCATCATTACCATCTTAATTATTTCACCATCATCATCATCATCATCATTATGATCTTTCTCATTACACCACCATCATCATCATTATCATTATCATCTTCATCATTACACCACCATCATCACCATCATTATCATCATCTTCATTATTACACCACCATCATCATCATAATTATCATCGTCATCATTACCCCACCATCATCATCACCATCATTATCATCATCATCACCATCATCATCATTATCATCTTTATCATTACACCACCATCATCATCACCATTATTATCATCATCACCATCACCATCATCATCATCATTATCATCTTTATCATTACACCACCATCATCATCACCATTATTATCATCATCATCATCATAATTATCATCTTCATTATTACACCAACATCATCATAATAATCATCATCATCATTATCATCATAATTATCATCTTCCTTATTACATCACCATCAACATCATAATTATCATTAGCGTCACTATCATCATCATCATCATCATCATCATCATCATCATCACCGAAAGCTTTGTACCCTCTTCAATGATTGCCCGAGTTAACTACATATCCCAGCATGCTATGTGCTTCGACTACAGTTTTTCCGGTGTAAACAGGAAGCAACTCTTTTATGACCGAAGCATGAAGCGGTGAGTAGCAAACATGTAACGTTTCGTGTTTTGATCCACGTTTTTTTCTCTTTTTTAAAAAAAATTCAAAAACTATCTTTTTTTGTACAATAAAACTAAAAACAGAAACTTCTTTAACGCGAGATTTAGTTTTTAAGGTGCACCGGCTTTAGCCCCCTAGCCAGGAAGCTAAAGCTACATTATTATAGAGTATTTTGGAGTAACTGGTATTATTGTTCTCACTTCCGGTTGAGATTTTTAACCATTAATTTGTCCTGGTTTATTAAATTCCTTGCTGAAATATATTCTAATGGTTTCAGGTACAAATGCCATTACAGTCCATTAGCTGTTAACCACTGAAACCGGTAGAGTTTGTTTGTGTACAGTGTAGAAATTCACTGAAGGCTTCTTGGTGTCCTGATGGTCCTTACTGGTGTCCAGTAGAAACCAACACGTGATCTATGAGTTCGTGTGGTGAAGTTCTTTGGGAAACGTCTTGTATAAGCAAGTCGGCTTTTAAAGTCATTCCATTCTGACATTACTGTAGATCTGACTATTAAAGTAGGTCTGATTAGTACAGTAGATCTGACTTTGAAGTTGATACGATCAGCAAAGTAGATCTGACCTTTAAAGTAGTTCCGATTAGTACCGCAGATCTTACCATTAAATTAGATCTGACCTTTACAGTAAATTTAATCTTTAAAGTAGGTCTGATTAGTACAATAGATCTGACCATCAAAGTATAGTCAATTAGTAAAGTAGATCTGACTATTCAAGTTGATCTGATTAGTAAAGTAGATCCAGTCAGCAAAGTAGATCTTGAATTTAAAGTAGATCTGATTAGTACTGCAGATCTGATCATTAAATTAGATCTGACCTTTACAGTAGATCTGATCAGTACAGTATATCTGACCATCAAAGTATATCCGATCAGTAAAGTAGATCTGACCATTAAAGTTGATCTGATTAGTACAGTAGATCCGAACATTAAAGTAGATCAGATCAGCAAAGTAGATCTAAACTTTAAAGTAGATCTGAATAGTAACGCAGATCTGATCATTAAATTAGATCGGACATTTACAGTAAATCTGATCGTTAAAGTAGATCTGACCATAAAATTAGATCTGACCAGTACAGTAGATCTGACCTTTAAAGTAGTTCTGATCAGGACTGTCTCTGTAGATCTGTAGGTCCCGTACAGTAGATCTGACTTATCAATTAGATCCAATCTTAAAGTAGATTTGACCCGTACAGTGTTTTTTTACCTCATGGCCATGACGTTGTACGACGTGTTTGGAACAAGATTCCACATGTGGCCACATGTTTTGTTTACCGGTTGTGATCGTTGTGTTTTGCCCCAAGCGTGTGTTCATCCTGTATATACAAGGTTTCTATGGAAACCGCCACATGCTTGGTGTGTTCTGTTATGATGGTAATATAATCTGATATACAGAACAGTGACTCTAATCATCTAATCAATAGTTGACTATTTAAAGCTGCACGATAAAAAAAAAATATTTTAATTACTATTTAAACAATAAAATAAAAAAATGTCTTTGGTAATAATAGATTCTTTGCTTAATTCAGCATTAAAAGCATTTTTTTTCTTAGTGTTAGAATTAAACTGGGATCTTTTCGGGATTTTGTAGTAAAAAAGCGTTTACTTTGTGCAGCGTCGCTCGTCGGGTTTGCGATGACGGCCCAGTTCCTGAGGAGCAGGAGACGGAGGGACAGAGGCAGCTGCACAACCTGCTGCTCCAACAGCTGGATACAGATGTGGACATCGACCGGTAACTTTCACGCTTCCACAGCTTCGCTCCCGTCCTCACCTGTGCTGGTTTAGGAGTTTATAATGATGATCATTAACTGGGCGTTCAGATCAGGGTTTACATCGGGAGTGAGACGTTTATAAAAAAAAAAAAAAGGAAGGAAAGGAAGAAATGAACGTGTCAGTCTTTATTATTACAATTAACACGTGACCTTCAGCGAGTCATAATTTGCATTGTAATTAAAATTGTGATTTTTTAGGTCCGTTCCTGTGTTTTTAAATGACCCACAGTGGCTTTCTCCTGGGAAGGTTCTCCACTGTTCCATGTTTTTGACATTTGTGAATAATGGCTCTCACTGTGGTTCGCTGGAGTCTCAAAGCTTTACGGCTTCATAACCTTTTCCAGACTGATAGATCTCAATTACTTTCTTTCTCATTTGTTTCTGAATTTTTTTGGATCTCAGCATAATGTCTAGTTTTTGAGGATATTTTGGTCTACTTCACTTTGTCAGGCAGGTCCTATTTAAGAGATTTCTTGATTGTGAACAGGAGTGGCAGTAATCAGGCCTGGGTGTGGTGAGAGAAATTCAACTCGGGTGTGATAAACCACAGTTTTAACAGGGGGGGAGACACTTTTTCCACACAGGGCCATGTAGTTCTGGATTTAGTTTTCCCTCAATAATAAAAACCTTCATTTAAAAACTGCATGTTGTGTTCACCTGTTATCTTTTCCTAATATTTAAATTAGCTTGATGGTCTGAAACATTAAAGTGTGACAAATATAAATAATAAATGTAGGATTTAGAGAAGGCGTACGACAGGGTGCCAAGAGAGGAGTTGTGGTATTGTATGAGGAAGTCAGGCGTGTCGGAGAAGTATGTGAGGGTGGTGCAGGACATGTATGAGGACAGTGTGACGGCAGTGAAGTGTGCAGTAGGTACGACAGACTGGTTCAGGGTGAAGGTTGGACTGCATCAAGGATCGGCCCTGAGCCCTTTCCTGTTTGCAGTGGTGATGGACAGGTTGACGGACGAGGTCAGACAGGAGTCTCCCTGGACTATGATGTTTGCGGATGATATTGTGATTTGTGGTGAGAGTAGAGAGCAGGTTGTGAAGAGCCTGGAGAGGTGGAGATATGCGCTGGAGAGAAGGGGAATGAAAGTCAGTAGGAGTAAGACAGAATACATGTGTGTGAATGAGAGGGAGGGCAGTGGAGTGGTGCGGTTGCAGGGGGAAGAGCTGGAGAAGGTGGAGGAGTTCAGGTACATGGGGTCAACAGTGCAAAGTAATGGAGAGTGTGTTAGAGAAGTAAAGAAAAGAGTGCAGGTAGGGTGGAGTGGGTGGAGAAGAATGACAGGAGTGATTTGTGATAGTAGGGTATCTGCAAAAATGAAAGGGAAAGTTTATAGGACTGTGGTGAGACCTGCGATGGTGTATGGATTAGAGACAGTGGCATTGAGTAAAAGACAGGAGGTGGAGCTGGAGGTAGCAGAGCTGAAGATGTTAAGGTTTTCGTTGGGAGTGACGAGGATGGATATGATTAGAAATGAGTTTATTAGAGGGACAGCGCATGTAGGATGTTTTGGTGACAAGGTGAGGGAGGTGAGATTGTGATGGTTTGGACATGTGCAGAGGAGGGACATGAATTATATTGGTAAAAGAATGCTGAGGATGGAGCCACCAGGTAGGAGGAAAAGAGGAAGGCCAAGGAGGAGGTTCATGGATGTGGTGAGGGAAGACATGCAGGTAGTTGGTGTAAAAGAGGCAGATGTAGAGGACAGGGTGGTATGGAGATGGATGATCCACTGTGGCGACCCCTAATGGGAGCAGCCGAAAGAAGAAGAAGAAGAAGAAATGTAATATAGCGCTCTCTGTGCAGCGCGCAGTCTCGTGTAAAAACAAACAGTGCGTGGCTCAGTGATTCGCCTCTAGAGGCCGCTCTCGTAACGGCAGCAGACCGGCAGCCGGAAAAACTACCGGTATGGATTTTTGCCGATAGTTCCAGCAATCAACTATGGGTGGCTCAACCTTTATTAATAACTAAGTCACATTTTAGTTTGAAAACCAACTTTTATTATCAAATACAGATATGATATGAGAAATTATCTGCCATTGTTTGTGTGCCATGCTTTCTTTTGAGAGATGAACTAAGGATTTTGAGAAAAGTACAGGCTTTTTGCAAGAAATCCATTATGTGGTGCTGTTTGTACAAATAGTTTTTTGAGAAATGCACTTACTGATCTGCAGACATTAAGAGGGATTAGAGACAAGCTCCAAAGCAACTGAGAAAAACTATTATGTCTAGAAATAGAAGTGTTTGAAAACATGGCATCTTTTCCTTTGAGCTTTCGAGCCGGACGGCAGATAAATACGTAGAGCAGAAACGTTTCATATCATCAACATTCCTTTTTTTCTCCATCTGACAGCTGTGTAGCAAAAAAGAAATGCTTCGCCCCGGCCGCGCTGTACAAGCCGTTCGGCGAGCAGGCTGCAGGGGTGCGCAGTCTGGCCCAGTTCCAGGCGCTGCAGGATGGAGAGAAGGAACTGGACAGCCTGAGAGAGCTGGGTCTCACTGACACAGAGATCCAGCTGTGGAGAAACCGGGATGAACACGGCGGGAAGGTCAGAAAACCTGAAGAACTAACATCGAATTTTTCATTTCACAGTGGATGTCGTCACAAAGCAGTAGTGACATAAAGGATTCGTTCATTTTGAACGAGTCTTCAAAGTGACTCAGAAGAACGAGTCATCTCGAAGAGTGATTCATTTTTAGCTAAATCTCCATAGGTTATGTCCAGGAACAGAACTGAGTAGTTTATCTTTCGACTCTTCTAGTCTGAGTCACGTGACTTCCATAGACACTGCACAATGCAATAGAAATTTTTTTCAATAATTATGGAAATCACGTGAGAAAAGAGCCAGAAGATATGAGAGATGAGCTACTCAATTGTTATTATTTTACAGAAATTACCCATAACACCTTTCATCTGCCTGATAATAGAGGAAATTGTGCCATTTCTTCTGTACCTAGACAACTCATAAATTAGTGCATATGGCATTTTCTCTGTAATGACTGAGCCGATGGTGGTGATGACACTGAATTTCGGGTCATTACAGTTCCATTGTTGCTGAGGTTATAAGCTATTCATTGATGGACACTTGAGTACAAAACCTCCAGTCGAAATTAAGGATGTGCATCTCCATAACTGAGGCCGAAGCGATCCGCATCCTGATGCGTAGCCTACGATACATTAAATATACATATAAAGTAGCGTACGATACGATACGATACGATTTCTCCCCAATTGTGATGCAGTTCGATTTCCATTTGATTTAACAGAAAACGATGCAAAGAAAACCAGACGCTCTTTTCCTGTTGTGTCTGCAGGAAGTTACAGCTCTACCTCTGCCATGTTAATCTGTATCCTATGTGACTCTCGGGACACGCCTCGGCCTCCGTAGTGTTGTGACGCATCATATTCACGGAGCAGCAGCGATTCTGAGAGAACGCGCTCGAAAAAAACAGTTTAGCGACGAACTGGCAACTTGTATCCAATGCACACTTTAAAAAAATATTTTATCGAATCAGCGAATCTTCCCGTCTCTGTTCCAAATCCCTTTTCATGGTTTCTAAGTGGAACTTAGAAACCATGTAAAATCTCACATGATCCTTTTGATTGGGTTCTAATTGCAGTTAATTCGATCATTTCAAAAAGAAAAACATTCCAGGAAGACAAGTCAGTTCCTGTTCCCGCTTACGGTACGTCAGTCATCGGCAGCCGTACCCTTTCCACCCATTCGCTTGAAGATCATACGATAAATGAAGGTAATTGCCGGGTGTCATGTAAGAGTCAAAGCAGAAGCTTTTATCCTGAGCAGAAAACGCTGATCTGTGGGCTGTTTAATTTGTTAAATTTATATGATTTCTTCAGAATCGTGGCGTGAGCGTGGCTCCTGAAGCGCGGAACGAGCGCATGCAGGTCATCTGGGAGAAACTGTCGGCGAGGGCGGAGCTTTTGTCCCGTCCCCAGCGATTCTCGGGCAGCCGAGCTCTCACCCGGAGAGAGATGGAGATCGAGAAGGCTCTTTTCCAAGGCAACGACCGCTCCAGCTTCCTGACCTCGCTCTACCACCAAGGTAGAAATAAAACGAGGAAGTTTGTCTGGACAGTAGGGATACGCATCTCCATAACTGAGGCCGATGCGATTCGTATCTCGATGCATAGCCGAAGATACGATAAAGCAAAGATACGTATAAAACAGCTACCGATGCGATCAGATTCAATTCAGTACAATGCAACTGAAATAAAGTGCCTGCTGACTTCTACACAGACATGTGGAACTCCTGTATTCTGTAACAATCACATCTCGTGGTTTCCTATGGTGCTTTGCCAGAAAGTGTCTCAAAAGAGTTTGCAATAGCGAGAAAAAAAAAGTCTGAATTCTGACTTTATAACTTCATATCTCGCAATTCTGCCTTCATTTCCTCGCAATTGCAAGTTCTTACGTCACAATTCTGACTTTGTTTCTCGCAATTCTGACTTTTTTTTTGTTATTCAGTGGCGGAAACGGGCTTCCGTACAAACAGGCCTTTATAGTGCAGAAAAACAAACCAAAAAAAATTTACTTTTTATAAAATCAGTGTGCAGGGGAGGGTGCAGCTCTACCTCTGCCATGTTAATCTGTATACTTGGTGACTCTTAGGATTTGCCTCGGTCTACTAATAGTTATATATCAATAAATATTTTTTTACCGATGCAAATATATTAAAAAATGATGCCTCACAGCGCTAACTTTTATGCCGATGCATATATATATATATATATATATATATATATATATATATATATATATATATATATATATATATATATATAAAACACAATAATAAATATAATAACTTTTAAAATGACCACACTTCCAGACAAACCATTACAGTGCGCTGATTTTCATTCCCGATATGCATATCGATTTCTGATATCTCAAGATTTAGGAGGAATTAATTAGCGTGATTCACATCGCTCATAACCAATCACCCCGTCTCTCCTTATAGACGGAGATTCCCAGAAGGAACAGCAGGGGGCGACCTTTTTCACCCCAATGGATACCTTGTACCGGGACTTCCTCAAAGATCACCAGAAAGACTCCGTCACACACTTATCCCAGACAGAATCCCATCGCGGCGATACACCACATCCAGACCCGGATTCTCATCGGTCCCGGAATGCGGTCGATGAGCAGAACAGAGAATCGGGAATAGACAGCGAATCCGCAACGCAGTCTCAGAGTCAAACTTGTGTTCCGCAGAAACTGACAGTTAATCAAGCCATTGGACGCGTGACCTCGTGTAGCGCTCAGTGCCGGAGCGGTCCAGTGACGGCGAGCGGAAAGGTAGAGGAGATTTCAGACGAGGAGATCAGGAAGAACCGAGAGACAGAGGAAGGCATACGGGGAATTTCACGCTTTCAGAACTATCAGTGTGGAGACCCATCAAACGTAGGTTTTCATACAGTGGCACTGGATTTTATATATTTTATATATATTGTGTGTGTGTGTGTGTGTGTGTGTGTGTGTGTGTGTGTGTGTGTGTGTGTGTGTGTGTGTGTGTGTGTGTGTGTGTGTGTGTGTGTGTTGGTGAGCATCCTATAACACTGTATTAATGCTTTTTTCTTTGAAGGTTCTCTGTGTGAAGAACATGAGTCCTCGAGCGTCTCTGGCCCAGCTGGTGTCACTTTTCTCCCGGTTTCAGAAGGACGACGCAGATCCGGTGGTGTATCGCATCCTGACAGGAAGGCTGAAGGGCCAAGCCTTTATCACATTCTCTGGTAGGAAAAAGGCCCACCAGGTGTTTACATTCTTCTTTTTTCGTCTGCTCGCATCAGGGGGTCCCCACAGTGGATCCTCAGTCTCCACAGCGTTTACATTCTCATAGTCTAAAATCACTACGAGGTGGTATCAAAAATCTTTGCGACTAGTTTCGTAACACGCCAACAGATGGCAGCACAAGGCTGCACGCACAGTCACAGGGAGCACCATGCTTCATAAGTCAGTGTGCCAAAAGACATCGTCCTGTGTATTTCGAGAGCCTGTGTCATTGTGGTCTCCTCACACGTGAGTTTCACGTCGGAAGCAACATGGTCTCACTACCAAATCCACCCTACGTACCGGTTTGGCTCCTGCGGACTTCACACTCTTCCCGAAGATGAAGATCGGCTCAAAGTTCGCCGCTTTGACGGAGACACGCTTCGAAAAGAAGACTTCCAGAACACATTCTAGAAGTGAGAGGAACGCTGGGGGAGCTGTATTGCTGTGCAGGAGGACTATTTTGAAGGTGTTCCTGTGCAAGCATAGAGAAATAATGTACTTTCTTGTTAACTGAGTCTCGAAACGTTTTTTGATATCACCTCAGATTCACTCAGATTAAAAGTTCTGTCCAATACTGAGTTTTGTTGTGTTGTCGTTTTGCAGATATTGAGACTGCACAAGCAGCTCTGAACACCATCAATGGGTACCGGCTGCAGGACAAGCCTCTAGTCATCGAGTTTGCCCGAGAGAGGAGACACGCAAAGGCTGAGGACTCTTCAGAAACTTACAGCTGGACTGCAGCAGAAAAGGATCCGAAAAACTGCTCAGAAAAGTGACTTTTTGAGAACATTGAATAGTATTTATATAAGGAATTAAACATGGTCATGGTTAAAGTTACTGACACTGGAGACTCAACAATGTGTTTGTGTATGTTTAAGAACCTTCTGGTCACTCGCAGGGTTTCATGAGAAGCTCCTGATGCAGTGAAGAGTCCTCAGGTGGTACTATTCTGGGTTTCTACCAGCAGAGGTCCTCATGGGATTACTGTAGACTTGTACAGGAACATGCTCTTACCATGTGTGGTATTTAATGTGTTTCAGCAGGTCCTGGACCATGTGTATGCCATTAGATGTTTTCAGAAAGCAATTACAGCAAGCTCCAGATTCTCCATCACATTTCTAGCTCCACTCAAGGTTCCTGTCCTTTCACTGCAGAACAAAAGAATCTAGCATTTAAACCCTCATCCAGAGCCACTTACAGTGATCTCATTTTGTGCTGTTGAGGGCCTTGCTTAAGGGCCCAGCGGTGACATCTTAATGGTGCTGGGAGTTGAACTCACTACCTTCCATCTTCATCACTGAGCCACCACTTGCCTACATTTTCATGGTTCTATTTGTATTAGCAGGAGGGATCCAGATCAGGTTTGAGATCCAGGGTCTGATCCTAAGCTCCAGCTCGAGTCGTGTGAACTGCTGTAAGATCCCCGTGTTTATATTAGTTTCAGAATGTGTGTGTATATAATGTGAGGTATTTAGTGGGTTTCTGCTTTACAGCATTTGTTCCTGGAATTATTTTCCAGCTTGAATATTACTGTAATGTAAAAGTTGCTTAAAGATGAATACATATCTAAATTTTTGTATAAAATAGTGCTTTTATTGATTATAGTGGAAAAAAAGCTTTTAAATTAAGTATGCGCAGCTCCATAACTGAGGCTGATCTGATTCGCATCTCGTCGATACGATATGTATATGAAGCAGCTACCGATGCGATTCAGTATGGTACAGCTTTTATTTCTTTGGTCCAGACAGACAGCAAATCATCAATTCACTTATTATAAACAAGTCAATTATCATCAATCTACTCATCAGTCATGAAGTAGGTGAGAAGTAAGTGAGGAGTCCTGGGGTGCAGTCAGTGTTTACATTCATGCCAAGGGTGTTCAATAGGTTTTGGAGCTCTACAGCTGGAGAACTCTCAACTCCAACCCATGGACAGCAGATCGTCATGGAGCTGGAGTTGTGCACACGTCATGCTGGAACATGTTTGGGTCTCCTGGTTCAATGTAATGTTATTGCATCCAAAAAAGCACATATTTCTGGAAAAGTTGGGTGTTCCATAATATAGTGTGGGACTAAGAACGGTGGGTCGTATCTGCGATCCTGGGAAACCCCATGCGTTAACTGAGGTGCATTATTTCGGTCAGATTTTAAACTTTCCTCGCATGTTTCAGTCTTTGGTACGGTGTACAATGATTGTTAAAAGGAATTTATGTCGAAGTGGAAGTAAAACACCACAGAGCCAAAATCTATGGAGTTGACCCCAGTGCACTGCTTCACGCAGCCACGGCTGTAAATCATTGCCTTCTGCCAAAGATAAAATCGAGGTGATGTACTGCTCTGCATTAAACATCGAAGATGACCCGATTGCCCCATTTGGCCCCGTGTACACTTCTAAACAGTACCACGTCGCCCTTGAACGTTTATTTATTCATTTAGCAAAATAAATTCCAAAACGTTTCATGAGTTGTGCTTAAATAAACGGATATTAGACTCATTATTTCTGCGTGTACAATGATATTAAAGCTTTATATTCCTGAGCTCAACAGATTATTATTTACTGAGTGATTTTTATCTCTGGATCTATTATATTGTATCTATGTTATCAATTCATTCTTAAATTCTCAGTTCATTTGTATTCACGATTGATATTTATTATGCATTTTATTATTACATTTTTATATTGTTTTTTTTTTTTTTTTTTTTTTACTGTGGACAAGCCGACACAAATATGGTTCTATAGAAAATCGAGTGTGGCTTCATAGTCGTGTCAAATGATCACCGTGAAACGTTAGCTGTTTGTGTTTGTGTCTCGCGATTGCAAGGCACCAGCATTCGAAATCTTATGAAATCTCTGAAATGTGTCTTTTAGCCATGAGAACAATATGAATATCTTTACAAAACACCAAACAAGTTTGATATCCAACAAGTCCATGATGTGAAACGGCTCATCGGACTCCTCAGACGTACCCGGTAACATCGTAGCTAGCTGTGGTTTGTTGGCGGGCTGGATTCCTCGAGTCTCTGACGCCGGCGGTGGACTGGCTACTGCTGCTGATGTGGCTGACCATGGTCTGGGTCCTGGTGGTGGGATTCATGTTGATCGCGCTCGGCAGAGTGGCCGCAGGTTGAAAGGGCGCGGGATACGAGGTGCTACGAGCCGTGGTGTGTTTTCCCACACGCTCATGGTACGGGTAGCCCCCGGCGTGGCGTCTGAAACCTTGGCGCGAACCTGGATCATCGCAGCAGGATATGCAGAGCAGCCCTCCTCCTAGCATGGACATGAGAGACGAGGCGATCCCGACGTACAGGCAGTCCCCGATCTCGGACTTCAGACTGTCAGGTACGTTGTACTGGTGGAAGGTCTGCACCACTTCGTTGGTCTTCCAGGAAACAGGAATGAGAGAGAGAAGACCGGCTGTTATAAAAAGACCTCCTCCGGCTCCGGATACTTTCGTCTTTATGGAGGAGCCGTCCATGAACACTGTGCACTGCATCCCAATGCTGGACACGGCACACGCGAGGGCTGAGAAGATAATGGAGATGACCATCATGGCCCGGGCCACCTGCATGTGGGTGGAAAGGCCAAGGATGGTGTTGTAGGTCTCACACTGGAAGGTTCCGGTGCTCTGGTGGACGCACGCCATCCATATGCCCTGCATGTTCGTCACAGCCGTCACGATATTGGGGCCGACGTGGGCCGTGTATTCCCAGTACGGCAGCAACGTGGCCACCAAGCTTCCAATCATCCCCAGGTAGCCCAGGAAGAAGCCCATGAGCTCCACTGCGACTGAAGCCATCGCTGCAAATGGTTTAAAAGCTTTTAATGACTAGCAATTAACTCAATGATCTGTTCAAAGTTAAAGAGGAAAAAAAAAGTTATTAATCTATATGAAGTATGCTAACTCTGAATTTCTCTTCTGCCCTTTTGTGTGTGTGTGTGTGTGTGAGAGAGAGTATTCTCCTGTGAGAGTGTGTGTTCACGTTGTCCCTGTTTGTAACTCTTCTCTTCCTTCCCTGTCTAAACACTGAGTTTCCCCAGTTCATGTATAAACACACACACAGAAGCAGGTTAAAGATTCACCATCAAAACCTTCACCACTACTAACTATACTAATACTCAACAATCCTAACACCACTAACTATACTAATACTCAACAATCCTAACACCACTAACTATACTAACACTCAACACTCATAATACTACTAACTATATTACACTTAACCCTACTAACTATACTAATACTTAACACTCCTAATACTACTAACTATACTAATACTCAACAATCCTAACACCACTAACTATACTAATACTCAACACTCATAATACTACTAACTATATTACACTTAATACTACTAACTATATTACACTTAACACTACTAACTATACTAATACTCAACACTCATAATACTCATCAATATACTAACACTAAAACATGTACCACTACTAACTAAACTAATACTCAACACTCGTAATACTACTGACTATATTACACTTAACACTACTAACACTGCTTACAATATTAACAATATCAACATTAACACTCCTAAAACACACTAGTAACTATACTAACATTATAAACTATACTAATACTCCTAACACTATTATCTATACTAACTGTACCAACACTAACACTTTGAACATTAATTACTACAGTAACACTTAAAATTACTAACACTCCAAAAAATTCTAACTATACATAGTATACTAACACTTTTAACCCTCCCAACACTACTAACTCTATTAACACACCTATCACTCGACACTGCTAACACTCCGAACAACACTAACATTATTAACGATACTAATACTCCCAACAATGTTATCTATTAACTCTACTACTAACTATACTAATACTCAACACTCCAAACACTAATTAACAACCCTGACACCACTCTACTAACTATAGCATCATAACCTTTTATTATAATGTTATAACTATAATAATACACTAATAATAGTATATTTCAACATTGTAATATACCACTAACACTCCTAACACCACTAATAATACCAACTATACTAACACTAATACTCCTAAACACACACACACACACACATATTTGCTTACCCTTACACAGAGTGCTGGTGCGTTTGATACAATCCCTGAGACATGTAGTTCTGCTAAACTGTTACAGCTAGTGTGTGTGTGTGTGTGTGTGTGTGTGTGTGTGTGTGAAACAAAGTGAGAAAGAGAGAGAGAGTGACTACTTAGTTTAGGCTTGAGCTTAATCTCATTAAATCTCTGTGCACATGTTGGCAGTGCGGTAATGAGATTAAAACACACTCCTTCTTCCTCTCTCAGGCTGAACGTGGTGCTAAATTCAGCACACTGTCGCTTACGCTACGACCCCCTCCTTCTCCAGATACTCGACGTTCTGGGATTTTCAAGGACCAAAAAATGTTTAAACAACAACTTTAATCATCTGGAAACACGAGTTGCATGTGTCGTGTGGTTTGTTTGGTGCTGGTCAAAGTGCATGGTTGCTTTCTGGATCATTGTGCTGTAACCCTGATCACCTGCTCTGATGTGTGTTTTATTTGTACTTCCTCGTTCTTCCTCTCGAGGATGCTGTTGCTTAGTTTGGTTTAATCATTTATTCCAAACATCAGCACTAGTTCAATTTTTAAATAACAAGTCAAGCCCTCAAACAAGTCTAGGGTTTACCACACTCTACCATAAGCTGTAGAAAACACGTTAGGCGTAATTTTTTCAGCTCAGCTTTCCTTAAACCAGCTAATACCATTAAACAGGGTTGCCAGGTAGTAGCATAAATTCCATCCACTCATATTAACCACGTGAAAGATCTTAATTTTTGGCTGAAATCTCAGTTTCGGAAAAAGAAGTCATGTTTTTCTTTTACACAGTCTTTGCATGGAAAACATCAAGAACATCATTTTTACACATTATGTGCCCCATAATATATTTCTTTGTGACACTTTTTAGACAGCCAGCTTACACTTTGCCACTGTCTGCAGAAATGGTGTTCTATTTCAGGTTGGAAAACATGATTCTAGTGGCCACAGTGTATTCGTAAGTAAGATGATGATAAAAAGAAATCTCTTGGCTGCTTCTTCTCTAATTAAAATGTTCATGAACTGAGCTTGGGGCAGCGTGATTCCCGCCCCAATGAAATTCACATTTTCATCAATAAATAGCAAAATATTTTCTAATTGTTGGTCACTCAAACGTGTGAATATAATGTTGGATATAAATGTTTGATCTCTGCCCTTGTGAACACGTCACTACTGATTAAAATGTCTTGGTTAAAGACCTGTATATTTGGACCCAGACGCAGTAAACAAGTGTGGGAATAAGAGTCTTGGACACAATACAGGAGGACAGAGGTGCCATCAGAGAGAATGTGGTGGAGTCGAGAGGGTGAGAGAAGTGTGCTTCTGGACGTGTGATGTTGCTGGTGTTGTTCCTGCACCTCTCCAAATGAGCAGAGGTGTTGAGAGACACACTCCAGCCTGTATCCAATCAAGATTCCCACATCAGCACCTATGAGCTTTACCTCTGACCTGAACTAAACAGTGAGCGTTCACTTTTCGTCTGATGCTGTAGGATCTGAATCATGTGGATTGAGTCGTCTTCAGAAATGCTTTCCAGTTTTCATCAAGCACTTCTACAGAGGTGATGTTTCAGAGGTTTAGACATTAGCATAAGATCTGAAATAATGAGGGTTTTTAAACCAGTTTTATAGAATATTTTGCACCATAGATAAAGATCTTCAGAGTAATAAATAAATCAGTGAAATCCAAATTCCAATCTAACTGGTTTGTTTCAGCAGTGATTGGATCAGACTCAAACTCTGAACTAGTTTACATTTTCAGTTATTGCATTTGGCAGATGCCATTATCCAGAGCAACTTACTCTTATTAATACAAATGAGACATTGAGAATGAAGGGCATTACTCAGGGACCCAGCAGTGCAGTTTGATAGTCCTGGGATTTGAACTCACAACTTTCCGATCCAAAAACCTTGACCACTAAGCTGCCACTTCCTCTAAAAGCTAAGATTTTAAACTGAGCATTTCTAGATTTCTGTCAATCAATCAGTCCAATGACCTTGGATATATATATATAAAACGAAATAAAAAATAAAATATCTGCCCGCATGAGGTCAGAGATTTCGGTGTTACTCCATGACCTTGCTGCTGTCATCTCTCCTCACGCCTCCGTTCTTATTAAGAATAATGTAGAACCGACACCAGCCTTCACACCTCCATCAGCACACTTCTCTCACCCTTTTTACTCCTCCCTCTCTCCATCCTGGCACAGGGTCCATGATACCGTTCCCATCCGAGCACCTCCACACACACTTCAGCCCTGACCTAATAGCGACCCTCGATCGGTGTGGTAGGTGGTATATCACTGCAACAGAAAAATACAAAATTTGCTGATTTACCGTAGTTTTTGTTTTAACCCTTCCATATTACACTGGCACCTTTATTTATTTATATACAGTAGTGTGCAAAAGTGTTTGCCCCCTTTCTGATTTCTTATTTATAATATTTATATATAAAATAAGGAATCAGGAAGGGGGCAAACACTTTTTCACACCACTGTACATCTTTATTCTCTGTTCTTTGGCATTGACAATATGACAGGAGACGTAGCTGAAGGTGGAAGGAGAATTTTCATGAGAATGGACAGATTGGTCATGCGCAGAGGAAGGGCATGGGGATATATGAAGTGGTTGAAGAATGCTCAGGATAAAGGGAGGCCAAGGAGGAGGTTAATGGATGTGGTGAAGGAAAGACATGCAGGAGGTTGGTTCGAAAGAGGCAGATGTAGAAGACAGAGCGCTATGAAGCAGCCAAAAGAAGAAGAAGAAACTCCTCCATTACGTTCTGCAACGTCATTGCGTTCAGTTCAGATTTAACTTTTGATTTCTTCATGTCCATTCATGTCCACTTCACTCATTTAAAGAGGTGTAGGTTTGACACCAGGCCTCGCACCTCTATACACACTTCTCTCACCTCTTCTGGAGTCGCGGTGGAGCCTGCAGTCCTGTTCCCAGTGCATCACCTACAGTTCCCACACTGACCTGGACACAAACACTGACCTCAGATTGACCTGAGAAATATAGTAAAGTACGAAGACACAAAAAAAATTTACTCAAGTACAGTAATGAATTACATTTACTTTGTTACTGTGCACTACTGAAACATTTATATATAATAGTGTGAGACAGTATGAAAACATTCTCCTCTGCTCTATTCCTCCAGTTCTCTATACAGAACAGACGATCCTCACGGTCCTACGTCCTTCAACTCCATTCTGAGATTCTGAAATACCAAAATGTCCTGTGCATCTTAATCATCCTGAAACCACAACTTCAGACTAACCACCATTGTAAAGCCATCGATCAGAAGATCAGGAATTTCATCATCAAGCTGCCACTGTGGGACCCTTGAGAAAGCGTCTCTCCTCCAGGAGTGCTGTATCATGGCTGATCCTGCACTCTGGAAAAATTTGGTGTATTCAAGACAAAATACACGCTTCGTTTTTCCGAATATATGACTCCTTATCTGGATTCCCATGTGACCTCGGGGTCACAGTGTCCCTGTTGATATCGTTTCACCTCGACCTCACACCTCGGCTTTGATTTGACGGAGGTGTAGAAGCGACACCAGGCCTCACGCCTTCGTAGGCGCACTACTCTCACTGTGGATTCTGCAGAAACGTTCCCACCCCATCGCCTACACACTCGGACACGAGTCTGGACACAAATACTGACCTCATACTGACCCGTTCTGCGAAACACCTATTGTCAGGTTCACCTTAACCAGGGATCACATCGTAATTTTACCTTTAGCTACTAAACAACACAAATATATATTCATAAATTTGTTATATTAGTTCATTATTTTAAAATATATACATGTAAAAATTACTGTTTGTCTAATACTGTATGGGAAATATCACTTATATTAGAGCATTAATGTATTCATATATATTTTTAGATATTTTGTGAAAATAGTATTCACACATTATTATTATTATTATTATTATTATTATTATCATTGTTGTTGTTGTTATTATTATCTTGTATTATTATAAAGTGAGTAAGACAGTGACTTTGCTCTGTGTCATGACCCCTGATGATGTCATTCCCCCTCCCTCAGCCTTCACACCTCCATTCTCATTTGGGAAGGTGTAAAGATGTCACCAGCCCTCACACCTCCATCGGCACACTTCTCTCACCCTCGCTGTTCCTCAAAGCTCTCTACCTTCACCCGGTTCTACACGATACAATGTAGTAGAGTCTGCAGAACTGTTCCCAATCTGGCACCTATACACACTCCGACCTGCACATCTTTACTGACCTCAGACTGACCTGTGAGTGATGTAGTTACTAATGTTGAATAATAATAATAATAATAATAATAATAATAATAATAATAATAATAATAATAATAATATGTTGTATACTATTAATATTATTTTATGCCATTTTCTCCACCTGTTTTTTTAATGCCTCTTTTTCTTTTCCCTATAATTTTCTTATTATCTATTATTACATCTCTTTACAATGTGTATAAATCATGGCAATAATATCAGAGATATGTATGTATTTGATATCTGGCTATATTTCCTTATTACCGTATTTTTGGACTATAAGCTGCTACTTTTTTCCCATGTTTTGAACCCCGCGGCTTAAACAATGAAGCGGCTAATTTATAAATTTTTCCTGTGTTTTTCCGGGTTTCACAAACTTCAAGCCAAAAAACTGAACCCCATAACATTAGACCAATGAAATTTCCGAACGGAAACGAAAAAATGCACCTCACCTGTGTTCTGAGCTGCACGACATCAGGAGAAAAAACTTTTTTTTTTAAAGCACGACGATGCCAAAAGATAAACTCCAGAGAGAAATAGTTGTGAAAGGAAGGACAGTGAACAATGACTTTCTTGGTCGGCTACTGTTTAGATACAAGTCGTTGTAACGTGTTGAGTCTGGGTGAAGGAGAGCTCACTAACTCCAGTTACAACAGAAATCATATAAGCACAGACACGTTTCCAAAACTCGTGCGTTTTTGCAACAGCGTTACGGGTTAGTCAAAGAAACTTAGAAATGAGCATCAGAAAATAATAAGGACATATTCCTCGGTCTTGCACACATGCAGTAATAGCAGAAAAATCCAGTGGCATGCTATTCCCAAAATACCGCTATGCTCCTAAAGGAGCCACAACATATTTCACCTGTTACACCGTGTAACAGACACTGTCTTTCGGTAAAGCCTGTGTAAAGTTCATTAGTTTCAGTGTAGACAGTGTAGATAAGACTTATAGACAGGTGCGGCTTATTTATGTTCAAAATAAAAATCCTTGTAAAATTCAGTGGGTGTGGCTTATATATGGGTGCGCTTTATAGTCCGGAAATTACGGTAAATGACTTCAATACTAATAATCATCATATGTATATACTAAACTGTAGTGTTTTACACTTTCCTTTCTTAGAGATCCATTGTGTTCGGAAGCAGGAAAACCACTGAGTTTGTGAGAGAAAAAAAACAGGGATTGAGGTCAGATTAGTAAATATAAATAAAATTGTTAATAAAACTATCTTAATTTGTGTTTTATAAGCTAAATGTACAGTGTTGTTATTTATGTCTGTACTTTTAAAAGTCACCAACAGCAACCAAATTCCTTGTGTGTGTCAACACACTTGTCCAATAAACCTGTTTCTAATTCTGGAAAAATTCCAATCTATACAGATAAACTCAGATCGTTGTATTGTCAAATGCGGTTCGCTGATTTATGGAGATGGCCTTATAACCCTGTAATCTTCACACATATGCATAATTAATAATAATTAACATAATTAATCATTATATTTTACTTCCATATTCATATCCATCTCCTCTTCTTTGATTCTTGTGTGACCTCAGAGTCGTAGTGTCCAGTGCCACTTTGTCTTGTGTTCAAATTCCAGCAGGCCTCACACTTCACGTCTCATTTGTGAAGGTGTAGAAGCGACACCGTCCCTCACACCTTCACCAGCACACTTCGATCAATGCTCTGTAGATCTGTTCCCACCCCAGCGCCTGCACACTCCAACCTGGACACTGACCTCAACCTGAACTGTGTTATAAAGTCTACATTGTATTTATGAACATTTCCAGTACACGTGAATCGAACGCAAAGACGTTATGCTGAGAATGTTTGCCACTTGATATATACTTTTTTTAAACGCATCTTTAAATCCCAAAGTAAAATGTTTGTTATGGTTTTCTAACCACATTCTCAATAAGGCATCGGCACAGTGATATTAATAATAGTATTCATTTCTTGTCAACACGCACGTGATTTCAAATGATTTGAGCTTCTCAGCAGACCTCACACTTGTGCTCTATTTGGCAAAATGTGGCAGCCTTACACACTTCTTTCACACTTTCTGTTACTTTAGTACCTTCACTGGAACAGGTCATGGAGCAGAGTCGGCAGTACTTTTCCCACCCAGGCACCTACACGCTCGGACCTGGACACAAACACTGACCTCATACTGACCTGTTCTGGATGCACCTCTAGATACTGATCTTGTGTGCATTTCCAGTATATAAAGAAGTCACAAAATTGCTTTGTTAATGAGTCACAGTTTTATCTTTCTAGTAACTGGTTAAGAAAATGTATTAAATAGTAAAAAAAATACTATCTAGTTTTTTTTTGTTTTGTTTTTTGCTGATTTAGCAACAAGACTTATTTTGAAATTTCAATCATGGCAACTATTTGTTTATGCTGCCTCTAGTCTGTCTTGAGCAGTGATGTATTTGAGTAAATGTACTTCGTTACTCAGTTTTACTGAGTATCAAATGAAGAAGCTCAACTTCTACTCAACTCCATTTATGATTTAATAGATTATTATTATTTTTTTACTTTTTTTGATTTGATCTAAAACGAATTACTTTTATTGGATTTGTCCATTGAATATTAATAGTTCTTCTACTTTGTGACATCAGACGTTTTTATTTATTATCGAAGATCCCTTTTTGATCGCTTTACTAATTTGTTGTTTTTTTTTACATAGTTGTTTGATATTTTTTATTTGTATTTTAGAGAATAAAACCTCACAAATCAACTGTTTTTGGCTTTTCACTAACATGTGTCTTGGTGTTGAGGATGAGTGCATCTTTGAGCCTCCGTTCAACACGAGTTAAATACTCGAGTTCTGTTCGTATCAGATACTCGAAGCCTTTTGCTTAAGTCATATTGGAAATGGTGCTTTAACTTGTAAGTGTTGAAGGTTTTTCTGAAGGTTGAAGGTTGAAGGTTTTTTTTGAAGATGTTGGACTCGATCAAAAGGTTGTCTGATTCCAGCAAAATTAAGTTGCCATTGCTGGGCCCCTGATCAAGGCCCTTAATCCGCAACTGTTCAGGTGTATAAATGAGATAAAAGTCGCTCTGGATAAGGGCATTAGCCAAATGCCGTAAATGTACATTTCCACAGCTTATACACGTTTTTATCACGTCTCACCGCTCCATTGTTGTTGTTTTTTTCTTTGCTTCTAACAACACAATTTAGTTGTGTTTAATTCCTAACGTATCTTAATTAATTTGCAGGCACCATTATGAAAATCAGCGACTCTCCATTCTTGGTTCAGTGCTTCTCTGTGTCATGACCCTGATGATGTCATTCCTCTTCCCCAAGGCTTCACACCTCGATTCTCATTTGGGAAGGTGTAGAGATGACACCAGCCCTCACACCTCCATCGGCACACTTCTCTCACCCTCGCTGTTCCTCAAGTCTCTCTACCTTCAACTGGTCTACATGGAACAGGAGAGTCTGCAGAACTGTTCCCAGCCCAGCACCTTCACACACACTCCGACCTGCACGTACTCACACACACACTCCGACCTGCACGTACTCACACACACACTCTGACCCCCGACTGACCACTTATGACCTATTTTTATCTTCTCAAAACTTTTTTTATTCTATTTCTAATTTGTCTGTTGATCATAGGAGTCACTTTTTTATTCTTTGTGGAGAGAGTGATGTATGAATATTCGATATTTCTACAATCATCTGATCAAATATACTCAAGTAATGTTTTGGCTCCATTGTAACTGAATATCAGTCTTTTACATAAAAGAGGTATTAGAAGTTTTAGAGCGAAAATTTCCTTGCGTGAAGGTCAGCAAGTATCTACATTGTTTGCTAATTGAGTATTTAGCAAATATTGAAGATTTTTAACTGTTGAAAAGACAAACCCTGAATTTAGCAAACTGCTTTTGCTTGGGTGTAATTGCAAATTAGCACATTAGCGATGGAAAAAAAACCCACATAGAAAAATGAATAATAAAAGACAACTAGCTGGATACACTTTATAGAAAATAGTTACTGGGACACCAGACTTTTCCAGTTATATGTGCTTCTTCCACAAATTGTTACCACAAAGTTGGAGGAACACAATTATATAAGATGTTGTTGGATACGTTAGCATGGAATTTTCCCTTCACTTGAACTAGGAGACAGAAAACCTGTTCCAGCATGACAATACCCCTGAGCACAAAGCCAGATCCATAAAGATCTGCTTTTCATGGGTTGGAGTGGAAGATCTCCCGCTATAGAGCTCTAAACACTATTGAATGCCTTTGGGATGAATTGGAAATGGTAGCTCAGTGGTTAAGATGTTGGACTACTGATTAGTAGGTAGTGAGTTTAAATCTATCTATCTATCTATCTATCTATCTATCTATCTATCTATCTATCTATCTATCTATCTATCTATCTATCTATCTATCTATCATCAAATGTGTTATAATACAATCATGTTTTTGTTCCTCGAACACACTCTGTGGAAGCCGGAGCCACTTGGTGCACTTCACACCTCTCTCCCAAACTGAGGTAACACCAGGCCTCACCACCCCCTCCACACACATCCAGGCTTCATGTAGCACCTCGATCAGGTCACTGCAGTTCCAGAAGCAGGACTAGCTTTCCCACATCAGCACCTACACACTCCGTCACTGACCTCTGCCCCTCGACGTGTGCCCTGAATGTGTTCTGACCTGAAATGGATCTACATTTACATGAACTTTGGGTGGTATTTTCTTCTGGGCAGATGTGACATTTTGTCTATCGTCCACCAATTACAGTGAACAAGAAAGAGTTTAACTGGGAGATGTTTTGAAAGGTGTGATTTCAGTAGAATATAGAGGACATAGAGGATAGAGGATAGAGGGCAGTGATGAAGGCAGGGTTCGGTAGATTCTAGAGCCCAAATATTGATGGCCATTCACTGGCTTGTTATCTTAAGAAGATGGTGGTTTATCGATTAGCATCGATGCATCGGCATTAAATCATTACTGCACCTCACAACATCGTATATCTGTAATAAATGGACGTTCGGTGCAACCCAGATGAGGACGGGTTTCCCTCGTGAGTCTGGTTCCTCTCAAGGTTTCTTCCCTATGCCATCTCAGGGAGTTTTTCCTCTCCACAGTCGCCAGCGGCTCCCTCATCAAGGACAAACTTACACTTATAAAGAACATCTTATTCCTTTTTATCACCACATTATCTGTGTGAAGCTGCTTTGAGACTATGTTCATTGGCAATACAAATAAAAATGAATTTAATTGAATAAAGGTTAATGCGTCGATCTAAAAAATTGTGCACTGGATACAAATGAGCAATTTGTGACCTGAGCGTGTCCTGAGATTTACATAGAATACAGATTAACCTGGCAGAGGTAGAGCTGCACAATACTGAAATTCACAGTATCCTATTTTTTTATTGTAATCACACTGTGTTGAATCGAAATCAGATCGAACTGCATCGTAATATCGGTGAATCGTATCACATCGCATCAGTAGCTGCTTCATATGTATCTTTAATGTATCGTATCGTCGGCTATGCATTGAAATGCGAATCGCCTATAACCAACCCAAAATCCATGGTGAATCAGCCAGCAGCAGCAACACGGTGAGATCCTGGATGGCGATCAACATTACGATGTTCACATAGTTGCTAAATAAGAATGTTTATTGTGGACGTAACTTTTTTATGATCGCCATCAGATTTTGGAGTAAATACGGCCTCAAATAAAAAAATGTTGAATTGTTAATAGCTCAAGTAATAACCTCCCCAACCTCTTCATTTACTTACTGAAGTATTTCCACATAAAATCTTGGCTTAAAGTCCAAATTTGACTAATTTGCTATAACATCCTTAGCTCTGTGTAACAGTTAACACAAACTTGCTTGTTTGGTTTCTGCTCTGACCTGCCCCCTTGTGGATACAGCCTCGAGGTAAATTTTTTTAAATTAATAACATAGCATGATATCTGACAATTATTCCAAAAGTCTAGCTGTGTTACAAAGTAAAATAGCCATGTTAATAAAGTAAAATAGGCAAGTGCATTGAAGGCATTTCAAGCAACAGATTCTGACAGAAGTCTGTCTCTGAAGGTGTGAGGCCTGGTGTTGCTTTTACACTTCACCAAACCAGAGCAGAAGTGAGTGAGACCTGGTGCAGAGGAATGAGATCAGCATGACTGGGCTCAGACTGATTACAGGTCGAATTAGTGTGAGGTTTTTTTGAACACTTATGTATCCTTTTTTATGTGCGGAAAATAATTAAAATCTATGTTCCCTCAGGAACATATTAAGTGGCGGACCTCGTGTTTGTTTCGTCTCCGCCTTGAACTTTGAGGGCATTTTTTTTTTTTATTATTAATCTTAAAAACATACACAACAATGCCAGAGTAACGCTGCTGCTACGCACTCTACCCAAGAAACGATTTGTGCATGAAAACACTAAAGAATCCATGGTGATAAGTGGCTAGCGGCTAATGCTAGCACTACGGATCCTTTAGTGTTTTATGTCCAGCTTTAAGAATTTCTCTTAAAAGGAGAAAATCCTGACAATTTAAACATTTCGAGGCGAATAAATTAATGATTATTAATGATTCGAGGAATAGAGACATTTGTTAAAGTATGCTGAAATAAGGAGAACAATTAAGTAGATCTCTTTAAAAAATGTCAAATTAAATGTTAAACACACACACACACACACACACACACACACACACACACACACACACACACACACACACACAAATCTTTACCCAAATAGGGTCTAACAAATGTAAACTATTTAATAAATAGTATTATATAGTATTATTGTAATTACATGTATTTAATATATATATATATATATATATATATATATATATAATTTCATAATAATAATAAAAGGTGTATTGCATTAATTAGATTTATTCTATTTATTTTTTTATAAAATACTATAAAGAATTCTTTTTTATATCATTTATAAAAAACACAATGTTCACAAATGTTAATATTAATAACTGTGTTAATAAAAAATGAGAAACAATTAAATTTTTTTGCATTTATATATATATATATAAATATATACATAAAAGGAAAAAGGAAGAAAGGAAGGATAGATGACGACAGACAGAGGGAAGAAGAAAGAAAGAAAGAAACAAACAAACAAAGAAACAAAGAAAGAAACAAAGAAAAGAATCAATGGAACTAAAATCCACTCCAACCAATTACACTAAAATAGGCGATACACACAACAAGCCTGACTGTCACGTCACGTTCACGTTCACGTGATTACTAACGGACACGCTTCTGTAAATGAATCTCCCAGACAGTGAAACTTCATCACGGCCGTCACACCACACAATCCACTAATCTACTGTTAATTTAATCAACACTTTAGCACTAATTAATGAAGTCAACAGAGCAACGTTATGAAATTAAGAAATTAGATTTGCCCTCGACTATCAGATCCTAAAGCCATCACATCAGCACTTCATCACATCAGCACTTCATCACATCAGCACGTCAGCACTTCATCCATTCATCACTTCATCAATTCATCACTTCAATTTGTCAGATTTATCATGCAGGATCTGGAAATCAGAGCTCAATAATTTTTCGTTTTAGTTTCACATTTTCTTCTCATTTTCAGTAAAACAGAGGGAGTAAGAGAGAGTAAACCATGTAGGACCAAAATCCATCTTAAGATTAATATGGTTTATTTTTGAGAAAGTTCCCATGCAGGAGGTCAGACATCAGGAACGATAGGAATTTCCTCTAAAGCAATGAATCCAGTATACAGTCTGAATACCATCATAATGTAATCGAATGAATATTAATGTAACTCGGAATGAAGGCATGTGTACCAGTTTACCAGTTTAAGAAAGAAAGAAAGAAAGAAAGAAAGAAAGAAAGAAAGAAAGAAAGAAAGAAAGAAAGAAAGAAAGAAAGAAATATAATGTAAAAAGAAAGAAAGCCAAGATATCATTTACTGAAGTGTGTGTGTGTGTGTGTGTGTGTGTGTGTGTGTGTGTGTGTGTGTGTGTGCATTTGTGTGTTAGATGTAAGGCTTTTCATGGTCTGTGGTAGAGCACAAGAAAGAAAGAAAGAAAGAAAGAAAGAAAGAAAGAAAGAAAGAAAGAAAGAAAGAAAGAAAGAAAGAAAGAAAGAAAGAAAGAAAGAAAGAAAGAAAGAAAGAAAGAAAGAAAGAAAGAAAGAAAGAAATATAATGTAAAAAGAAAGAAAGCCAAGATATCATTTACTGAAGTGTGTGTGTGTGTGTGTGTGTGTGTGTGTGTGTGTGTGTGTGTGTGTGTGTGTGTGTGCATTTGTGTGTTAGATGTAAGGCTTTTCATGGTCTGTGGTAGAGCACAAGAAAGAAAGAAAGAAAGAAAGAAAGAAAGAAAGAAAGAAAGAAAGAAAGAAAGAAAGAAAGAAAGAAAGAAAGAAAGAAAGAAAGAAAGAAAGAAAGAAAGAAAGAAATATAATGTAAAAAGAAAGAAAGCCAAGATATCATTTACTAAAGTGTGTGTGTGTGTGTGTGTGTGTGTTAGATGTTAATTTCTTATTCTATGTGACATGCTGTTTAAACAACTTTTCTTTTCTTTTCTTTTCTTTTTCTTTTCTTTTCTTTTGAGAGAAAGCCTGGAAGAAACACTAGGACTGGAATGGAGTGAAATGTTCAGGCTGAAGACCGACATCTTTTCAGAAATCGGATTCTTTTCGGAGTGAATGACGTGGACAGGGAGTGTTGTTTTAAATTAAAGATTCATGTTGACTCGTTTGAAAGAAAACACTGAGAGAGCAGCGGGTTAGTGATTACTGACATTCCTAACTCCGGGGGAGAAGTGCTCTGGAGCTCTGGAGCTCTGGAGCTCTGCAGCACTGCAGCTTTGGAGAAGTAGGTGGTGTTAATGGCAGGGGGTTTCCAAAGCTCAGCAAATGTGAAAACACACTGAGCTACACGGCTCTTCTCAGCTGCACCCCTCCTCGAGCCTCCTCGCAAATGAGCAGAATAAACAACTCGGTGGGTTTTTTTGTTTTCCTGAGAGATCTAATCTTGGAGATTAGACATTTGGTGGAGATTCGACATTAGCCGGGGGCCTCTGCTCAAGCTAAATGCTAACAACAGTTTCTATACATCTGTTTGTCCTTTTATTTCTGCACAATGTTAAAAACACTGAAACTGTTAAACACACCATTAACACATCCGTGTTCCCAGTTTCAAATGTAAAAAAAAAAAAACACACACTTTATAATGAACTAAATGACAAGACACTAAAAAAGTTTTTTTTTATTACTATTATTATCTCTTAGCATTTTTGCTTTATTTCATATGAGGTTTTTCCATATATCAATATTTTTTTTATGTCAGTTAAAAAAAAAAAACAGTCCAGAACAAGATATTTGCATTCACACTCACTTATATATAATATATAATTTATATTTTATAGCTATTTTTATGCTATAATAATCCTCTAATTATTATTATTATTATTATTATTATTATTATTTATATGATTCTATTTGACAAAAAAATTTAAATAATTATTATTTATAGCAATGCAATTATTATTTTTAACCCTTAGAATTGATTATAATTTTTTTACCGTTATTCTGTGAAACAAACATAACCCTGTCATGTGATCATAGCCCATATGAATTGACAATCTGTTAAACAAATATTGCATTTTTTTTTTTATAGATATTTTTCACAATATTTGTTGCTGAAGAAGATTTCAGAGCTCTTGCTGCTTTGTTGAATTGCAACTCGTTTAAAAACGATACACTTCCCCAGGGCCTGTGTGCACTAGCACTAGCGCTATGTCTCTGTGCTACCTGGCTTTGTCCATTTGTTCCTTTTGCCTTCTTGTTGACAGTTTGCTGGCCCACCAGGAGGTCAACACACTGCTGTCTTGCAAATTTGCTTTTCCCAAATGGAGCCACGAAGTCTATCAAGACCCCATTAGGAGCTCATTAAGCTGGTCTAGTGAGATATTTGGCACCGTCTTAATGGGGAAGAAGTGTGAGCGCATGCTTCTATTGTGCGCCGAGCAGAAACCTGAGCTCGGATCAGTTCTAACCGCATGCTTACTGCTGTACAGCCCTGTGAAGAACTGATCACAGATCAGCGACAGCCATTAATGATAGACAGACGGTTTACAATTGCTCAGAAATCACTAAATTAATCAGCTACGGTATGAATTCATCCACCAAGCCCATGTGAATGTTTTAAATATCTACTTTATAGGGTATAAATTATATACATTTCACCTGGAGAGTGTACAAAGAGCGCTACAGGGAGGCTTTCCTGCTGACGGCAATTAATAAGTATATTATTATTATTTTACAACCTATTAAACTCGTCAGTGCATCTTTTTGTGCAGATTCCCAACTGACTTCGCTACTGTAATTTATATGTATATAAAATGTTATCCTCTTTCTCATCGTGATCTAAATTGAACTTGTCTTAATATTTATCTGCTTCTTGTTGCTTGTACTTTGTTGTATGTCTGTGAACTGGCTGCTTGACGTTACAATTTCCCTTTTTTGATTAATAAACTGCATACAGACACTCAGCTGATGCCCTGATTCTCAAAACGTCCCTCTTTCAATTGTGATGGTTTGCCTTCAGAGTTTTTCTTTCTACACGTATTTTTCTGTCATCTTTTTCCCAGCTATAATGGAAGTTATGCCAGGCAGGAAGTTGATGATTTCTGGATGGAAATGTAGATTTATTGGGAAAATTAAACAAGGTTTAGGCTACATCTATCTATCTATCTATCTATCTATCTATCTATCTATCTATCTATCTATCTATCTATCTATCTATCTATCTATCTATCTATCTATCTATCTATCTATCTATCTATCTGTCTGTCTGTCTGTCTGTCTGTATATATATATATATATTTAATTCCCTGAATACCTTTTCCTGTCTCACCTTTATTTTCGACTCACATAATGTCATTAGAAATTAAATTCTGACTTATAATTGTTCTTAAAACCGTTGGATCGTGTCGGATTTGTGTCATTACTACTAAATATGAACACTGCTCTTATCGAATGTGTTAAATGTTTGCTCTCTACTTTTTTTATGAATTTGTGTGTTTTGATTTATATCTTTTGCCCATTCTCTAAAAGCAAAATGCAGACTGATGTAAGCTGATCAGCACAGTGAAGGCTAAGTAACTGTTAATATATGGCTCCCTTTTTTTCTGTATTGCCCCCCCTGTGTCTGCCTTCTCACAGATGGTGTGTAAGTTTGCCCCTCTGTGTTTTTGTAATCACCTCTCGGTACCAGATTTCTCACCCTCACGCTGTGACTGGCTGTTTACACAACTGGACATTTGCAGCCTTGAAGACAAAATGCTCCCCGGATCAGTTTGGCAGATGGACCCAGAAACTCATCCATGTGCCCCACTTCTGTCAAGACCAGCCCTACTGACCACGCCCCCTCGCGCTCACACCACGCCTCTCGCCTCTACGCCACGCCCACTCTGCGGCTCAGCATTATATAAGCTGCGCGTCCGTGGACTTCAGCTTCATTCATTCCTCTGTGCGCTTTACCTTCTCCTTCTCCGAGTTTTATTCGTTCTCTCGAGTTTCTGGACTACCGACAGGATGGAATCTGCTTGTCTTGTCGTTTCCAAGATGAATTTCCCCGGAGCTCCGTCTTTAAGAGCGGCCCCGGCGGACCCACGCATGGAACAGTCTCCAATCAGCAGGTAAGCATTAGATATTAGAATCAAACACTTTTCCTTATTTTTACTACATCCTTAATTAAGTGCTGCTTAAATGACAAACGCTTTCATGTCTTGAACCCTTAATTAATGTAAGACATCATACAGTACATTGTGTTAATTGATCCTGACCACGTGACTCATGTCTTGTCCACAGAAGGCCTGTCCTGTGGAGACCGTGGCTCATGTCCGATCAGGACTCGCATACCGTGAGCAGGAGGACCAAGCTTATCTGTGTAAGTTTTCTCTCTTTCAGCTGTAGGCCTGCTTGTGTACTCTGAGCATCCAAAAAGCAAAGATCTGTTATCCAGATACAGTAGGTTCAGCATCTGAGGCTCAGAAAAAAAAAAATGCAGAGTAACTACGGTTACCTCCAGCAAAACCCCAGGGGTCTGTAGATTGGCATGTGGCGTGCATTAGGAACAGTATGGCAGAGCAGAAGGTGTGACCATCAAGCTGTTCCTCTGACACCGAGCCAACTCTGCGCAAAGGCAGAAGGACCAACTGGAGCGCTGAGACACACTGCCATATGGCACCGCTGTCTGAATTGGCGCCCAGCACCGAAGTGTAGGAAGAATAGCTTCCAGCATGTTCGCACACGTTTGCCAAGACTAGTAGACACGCCTGGGGAATGTTTGGGTTAGATTCCCACTCGCTTCTTTTTTTTTTTTTTTTGAGCCTGACACCTACCAAGTCAAAGCTACTCTACCCTAAATAGCCCAAGGTGCTATATAGCTTTGTAGCTGGTGCTCATATCACCCCATAAATACCAGGCAGGAAGCTTGTGGTGGATGTTTTCGTTAGTAAATGTATCCTTACACCTCTTTCTTCTCTCTTTACAGCCTTATTCCCGGCCGACGGTGCCAAGCAACACCATGGCAGATGGCAAAGCTCTGCCTTTCCAGCACCCTGTCAGGTCAGTACGCTTTTTTTATATTGTTTTGATTGAGAAACACGTTGTTGAATTGGCGTGTAAACTTTAATACATAAATCCTTTTGTCAGCCCGAGAGAACACCGTTTTAAATATTTATGTTTTTTTTTCCACTACAGACTGTTCTGGCCCAAATCCAAGTCATACGATTACCTCTACCGCGATGGCGAGGCTCTGCTGAAAAACTTCCCAGTCCAAGCAACCATCTGCTTTTATGACGAGTCCGATAGCGAGGAGGATGACGACGAGGAACAGGACGAATGGGACGACGAAGAAGATGATGAAGACAAAGAGTGCCTCAAACCTCAAGGCCGTTTTTGCCAATATAACTAATTTTTTTTTTTTTTCCTCGAAACTTTGCACCGTTACACCAGAGGAGCTTCGGATGGTCCATCAGGACCAGGAATCGCTAAGAAAACTTCCTAATAAATTACAAACTGCACAGATTGAAAAAAAAATCCGACTTCAGGATCGGACGGTTCTCCGGATTGTAATTTCCTCCTGGAAATGTGTAACAGCAAGCAAATGATCCCACATTGGGATGAATGTTTTGACTCAGGGTCCCTGCTTTTTAAATGCAAGATTTTTTTTATACTTATTTTATTTCCTTGTCCCTAATTTATGTCCTGTATATATCTACATTTTTATATATATATATTTATGTCCTATTTTTTTACTTGTGTATAAATTACACAATAAACCTATACATAAGAAGGAAAGTGTGTTTTGACTCTAATTGTTTGTCTAATCGTTTCGGGCGTCTGCTTTGCGTCTGCCTCAGTTTTTGTTTGTTTGAGAGGTTTGTCACAGGAGGTCCACGTTATTCTCAGCCAAGTGCTGCGATGACTTTTTTTCAATAATCTTTTTTTAAATTTTTTTTTAGGTATTATAAAACTTTAGCATGTTCTGTTTTTTTGCTTCATGGCACACAAAGCTCTTATTAAAGCAGGTTATTTCTGGAGTGTAGTGAAATAAACCAGGACACCAGCAACTCAATTATTCCCACTACATGACACATACACACACACACACACACACACACACACAGAATGTGTGTCATGGATATAATCTCCATCTCTGACCTAATAAATAGCACACTAAAGATGCCAGGATGCAGGGAAATGTAGTTTTTGGCAACAAGGTGTGGCCTAGACCTTGTATTCAAAGACCTTAAGACCTCCCCACACACACACACACACTCTTTGTATACAGGAAAATAACTTAAAACAAATGCAATATCCAAAGCACGCAGGTATTCGTCTCGACATTTCGAACATTTTATTCCTGGTAATAGACTACAAAAGCCGCTTTATTTATTCTACATCTCATTCCAAAGCCATGACACCGCGCGGTTATAATGATCACCGAGCGCTCCTATTGGTCGAGCCGCGGGAGCGCTGGATTCCTATTGGTCCTCGCGGACGTCAATCAAACGTCCTGTGTGACTCATGTGGGCGCTTCCTTCCTTTCCGGAGGAAACAGGGATGGAAGGGATGAGCGCTGATAACGGAGCGGAAGGTAGGGCTTTGTTTTTTCTCAACTCTTCGTCCATAAAGATGCAAAAACAAACAAACAAACACACACACATGGATGCACACGGAACTTCATCTCTGATCTGTTCGGGGGACAGGGAAGCCTTTTTAGGGAACAATGTGGGGAAGTTGTTGAGCTTCTTGATTGGATTTGTTGTCGGACACGAATAATAATTGATTACATCATTAATAATTAGGGATCGTTTTGTTTGAATGTGTATCGGATTTCAGATTGATTTATATTCACAGAAAATGCTAGTTATCATTGTATTTTTTGAGTTTTTTTTATTATTTGGTATCTGGAAGGAGGAAAACAAAAAGTACAACGTTTAAGAAACATCTCACCTTATAAATGTAATAGAATGTGAGTAAAATCACAGGAATTAAAGAAGCTCCACACCGGGGCCGAAACCATTTAAATGGCGGACGCTTGTGGCACGTCTACCCCGGCCCGTTTCCATGGAAACCTTGCCTCGCCCCGCCCCCTTTGCTCGTCTATAAAAGGGGACAGTCACGGCCATAAATCCAGACTTCACTCAGGGGGTGAAGGATTCAGCCATAACTCAGTGCTTCATGAGGAGCAAAAGTTCCCATGGACCTGGACGTAGAGCTGGCCGTGGTCCTGGATCTGGACCTCATCACGATCCAAACCCTAATTCCTGAAAATGTAAAATGTAAAACAGTTTTCAGTCAGATACACAATAAAAGCTGCGTTCACGTAAAAATGACGACGACCCGGATCGGGTCTGACTTCTTTTTTTGGACTTTTTGTTCTACACCGAGGTACGTTTGTACCTACATTACTAATCACCGTCCACCACACTACACCAATCCGTCAGCACCTGGATCTAATGGTGCTACCTCAGCATCGTGAGATGTTTCATGATGTTTCACTACTGAAAATGTGTAGGAGTCGTGCCACACTGAAATACTCTCAGGTGTGGGTGTGCAGAGGGTCGTATAAAGGTTCAAGAATTCAGAAGGAAACGGGCCATGAATGAAATCCTTAAAAGTAAAACTGAAATGAGAATTCATTCGAATTCAGACACTGGAAGATTTACGTTTATCCAAAGCGATTATTTATACAACTGAGCAGTAAGGGCCTGGATCAAGGGCCCATGTGAGATTTGTGCCACCTTCTGATCAGAAGTCTCTGAGATTCGACCAAACTTCCACTTCCCTACATTAAATAAACAAAATGGCGATGATGTAGGAAAATGATAGTGGATTTATTGTGTTTATATGCAGCAGACAAACCCATTTGTTCTTGGCTCATTTTCCCTCACATCTTCTGCGTTCAACTTTGAAGCCAGTAGTTCCATTATCAGATGACTTCCTTATACCGAGGAGTTCAGGATCAGATAATTAAATTGATTTCTTTCTTGCATTAGAGCTCGTCATGCTGGGAATGATCAGTTATCCCAAAGGTTTTGGGTTTAAAGCCCAGGTTTTCGCCTGTAATTGAAGGGTTTTCTGTTTTAGTGTAGCATGTTCAAATAGAAATACAGTGTACGCCCCATGTTTATTGCATGTCAGACTTGTTTTTGTTGTTGTTGTTTTTTAAAGAAATGTTTCAAATTTTCAAAAGGAATAAATATGACTGCCTCGTGTGCTTCTGTTAACGTATCTTTTTTCCTTCAGTACAGAATACTCTGCTTTAAGGTTGTTGGCGGTAGCATGGCAGCAGGTGAGCAGTTAACATCAGTTCAATTCATTCAAAACAAATCTGTCCTTCAAGATGAAGTTCTGCCTAAAGAGCCGTTTTTTCAATCCAGTTTCTATTTTCTGCATCTGCTTCGAATCAGCCCTGAATCATAATTGGTGTTTTAATAAAACAAAATTTTTTTCGGAAATATTTTGTGCATACAAATTCGTATTTGTTGAAATTATCCAATTAAACGCTCTATAGAACCGTATGCCCCGCCCCCAGAGGCGGGTCTTGCTCTACAGTAGGAGCTCGTCAGTAACAGTCTTTTCCGTTTTCCATCCATCACTCAATTGAAGAAAGAAGAATAAAAAACGGGTTGTAGTTTATTCCTTATAAAGAGGAAGGAAATGAAAAGCACATCCTGAAACACTCTTCTCGAACACTTCAATACAAGGTCATTGTGACCTTCGGGTTTTAGGAGGAAGTACATTAACACACAGGATTGAATCGTTTTTTAATGTGGACTTTAAAATCCTTTTTTCCTTAAAGAAAGTCCAAATGGCAGGTGACTTTCTTTTAAATTGTTTTGACCAAAAAGGGTTAAACTATGCAACCCAAATAAACACTATCACACACAGGAGTGCAGTAATATTAGCCAGACATCAGTGCTAGACAGATTAGAGAGGAGTGTGTGTGTGTTTGACAAGAGTGAATTAACGAAAAGGAAACTGCTCCATTGTAGTAAGCGATGTTCTTGTACGAATCTGTTCACTTTGGCGGCCATCTTGGCAACTCTCCCAGGCGGTGTTTTGTAATTCCTGCAAGATCAAGATGTTTTTTAAAGTTGCTTTAACTCATGTATATGTTTTGTCACCAATGGCATGCTGTGTAGACAAAAGTACTGAGACACCTGATTTTACGTGGTTCCTCTCCAAACCGTTATCATAAACTTGGAGGCACACAATTATACGGGACGTCTTTGGATGCGGTAGCATTACATTTTCCCTTCGCTTCAACTAAGAGACCCAAACCTGCTCCAGAATGACAACGCCCCTGTGCACAAAGCCAGCTCCATTAAGATTTGGGTTGGAGTGAAAGATCTCCTGCTATGGTGCCCCCAACACCTTTGGGATGAATGTGAATGCACCCCAGAGCTCCTCACCTTCTCACCTACATCAGTATCTGACTTTACTAACACCCTCGTGGTTAAATCAAAATTTTGCCGATCTCCATGTTACAAAATCTGGTGGAACATCTTCTGAGAAGAGTTGAGGTTATTATAACAGTGGAAATGCGAAATGGGATGCTCAAAAAGATGTCATGTTCAGGTGTCCTCACACTTTTGTCCATATAGTTTATGCATCAGTGAAGGAATTTGTACTAATCAGGAAAGTGTCAAAACCAAAGATTTCCAAAGATTTTGTTTAATTTCACAAAACAGGTTTTTCCTACTTTTGCTGTCATGCTCCATGTTTCTACCATCGTTCCTTCTCTTTTCATTCCACTCTTTCATTCACTCGTATTCTGTCGTCCGCAGCATTCTTAAATGGAAAGGATGCAAACTCTCTCCTCAAACGTTTTCCACGGGCTAATGGATTCCTGGAGGAGTTACGTGGGGGCAACCTTGAGAGAGAATGTGTGGAGGAAAGCTGCAGCTTCGAGGAGGCCAACGAGGTGTTTGAGAACAAGGAAAAAACAGTACGCTAATCTCAATATGAGACTCTGAGTTCCAATTAGGAAAGTTGTAAATATACCAAATATTATCGCTATAAGTGTGGGTTTTTTTGGGTTTTTTTTTCCAATTCTTTTAAAAAATATAAAAAAATATATTAAAAAGTAATATTTGAATCCTCCAGAATTGCAAAATTGGGACCATTTTGTTTTAAAGTGTGTACATGTGTGTGTGTAGTATTACCAGCTGTGAAGTCAGGAACTGCTTGCTGGCAGAGCCGGTCAGGAAATTGTCGGATTTTTGGACAATAATTCTTCAGTTAAGGTGTTGAACAGTAAAAAAATGACATTTTCAATATAACCCATTTACCATCCCCTAGTTTACGTCTGTCTTTTTAGTTGGCATTTTCACACTTGAAATCATTTGCTGCACTGACCAGCACTGACCTGCAGGGTTTTTTTTTTCATTCCGGATGTTTTATTATCGATATATGCATGTTTTTCAGCTTCTGTAGTGCTGACGAGTGATCAAGCGATTGTATAAGACCTCTGAGTTGGAAATGAGTCAGAGCTGAACTGCTTTAAAGAAGTTTGGTGTTGTGTAACATGCCCACCAGGCCATGATTGCTCTCGCTGCCTAGAAATATTGCATTCTGTTATATATATTTCCTTCTATGACTGTTTTTTTTTTTCCTTTCTACAATCCAACATGAATATGCGATTAGCGATTGCAGTACTTTGGAGAAGGATATTTAGAGCCGGGTTTTGTTCGGTGGTTTCTGTCGAGTTTTGTGTAATAATTTAGTCAAAACACACTTAACACACCTCTTCCTAACCGCAGATGGAGTTCTGGAAGACGCGCAGTTTGTACACCGTGAACAACAACGCAGAAACGCGTTCGGGGCGCGCCGACACCGTGTACATGGTGGTCCCGTTGCTGGGCGTCGCCCTCCTCATCATCATCGCGCTTTTCCTGATCTGGCGCTGCCAGCTGCAGAAGGCCACGCGCCGGCGCCCCGCGTACACGCAGAACCGCTACCTGGCCAATCGCAACACCCGCAGCCTTCCCCGAATCCTCGTGCACCGCGACACTCCTTCGCACTCGGACAACTCGCACGCGAACGAGCGGACCAGCGTGGTGCCCAGCGGCAGGGAAAGGGAACGAGGGGGTGCGACCACAGGGACCCTGGACTGCTCGTTGCAACCCCCGAACGTCCGCGGACTCTACGTGCAGGACGCGTCGATGTCCGTGGCGTCACGTCTGTCCGGCGCTACGCCTCCTCCGTCTTACGAAGAAGTGACAGGCCACTTGGAGAGCAGCAGCGACGAGACCACCACCCCGTACAGCGATCCGCCTCCCAAGTACGAAGAGATTGTGAAAGAAAAGTGAGTGAAGAAACTCCGAGCTCTATCGGACCCGAGGGTGTTTTCGGATCCCGCTCTAAGTTCCCCAGCGTGGAAACGGTTGTCGTTTTTTTTTTCTCCTGGACTCGCTTTCGTTGGTGGGACGTCCATGTCCGTTTTTTCGCACTCTTCCGACAAACCACGACCAGCTGCTCAGCACCTCACGCACATTACCTGCGTCCTTCATCGTATTCAATGCTTTTAACGAATCGCGCTCTCGTCGGTGAGGAAAACAGTCAAGTTTTTTTTTTGTTTATTTTGTACAAAATGATGAGGACTGCAAAAAAAGCCTAAAAGAGCATTTGTACAAAAGGGACAACCTAATTTAACTTTTTGCTTTTTTTTTTTGGACAGAATGGAGAGTCTAGTGTTGAATCAAATGTAATCAAATGTTTGTGTGCCATATTCCACATGTACTTTGCTAATCTAGGAGTTAACCAGAAAGTGCTGCCAAACGCCAACGTCCTTCTAAACCTGCTCTGCAAACATAATGTATCATAACGCAGTAAAATAATATGCAAATTATAATAAGACATATGGCTGCGTTTAAAAGATTGGCCACTGTTTGTAAAATGCTGTTGGCTAGAAGTGCACACGCATCTAATTCTATCTTACCAAAATCAGCACACGCCTTAAACACGTGGGATTACGAGTCAATCAGTCGGCCAGTTGTGTGGTTAACTTACTGCCAGTGATTTCACCAATATGAAAAGGGATTACTCTCAATACTCAACACACACACATTCTCAAGAGTCTGTGCCGAGAATGTAGCAGCGGCTCGTCTATAGAGACAGGTACAGGTATATATATATATATATTTTATTACCTTTACACTTGATTTGAAAAAGAAATGTTGCACTGATTTACTTCTTCCTAGATGTTCCTTTAACGACATACAGTTATTATTGCCCCTAGTGGTGAAGAATGGAACTGCATAAATCGCTAAAAGGACAGGAACGATGCTGCCCCATGTTCAATATAGTAATATCTTTACTAAAAAAGGAGCATTGGACAGAATGCCGAGGTTGCCTGGGGCATATTTCTTTTTTTAACACCAGAAGGAGGTTAAATATATTGCGGCCACCATAATCCCATTTCCTAGCAAATCATTAAAAATAAATGTATAGAGAAAAAGGAAACGTGTAAATGCAGACGTACGTTGTCTACGACGTAGAGAAGATTTGCAGAGAAAAAGGGATGTGCATAAGAAATGCGTGCGCACCACAGTTTACCAAAAAACAATGTGAAAAAACCTTTGCACTCGCGCCTGGAAATTGTACCAAATCGCCAGTTAATGAAACACTACGATTAGAAACGCACCTTAATCAAACACGGTTATGTCTGGAGCGACTGAATGCAATCTGCCAGACTGTACGCTGTTGAAATTCACTTGCCTAATAACGAGTTCCTCTAAAAATGCACTAGATTGTGATTTATGTAATGATTCGAGTATAATTGAGGCCACTATGTCATTCCCCCGTTACCAAAATCGATAGTCACGAGCCGCTGCTGCAACAAATATCAAAAACAAACAAACCAACCAACCACCATATAATCTACAGACAGCACAATTACTGGACAACAAAACATTCCAGATTCCTGATTCTTCCCCTCTTTGCTCCCTCTGCTCTCTGACTGTTTACAGCTTTTGTTACTCTTTTTTATAACGGCATAAACAAACTGTGTGAAATTTGTAAAAAAAAAAAAAAAAAACTAACAAAAATCCCCCTCACAAAAAACAATTTTACGTTGCTTTTGACTTCACCAAGTGCTCTACTGTAGTATTTTGTACAACGCTGCTCGTCTTCATGTCGTCTCATTCCTCACCAAACTATTCTCGAGTCTTAACGAGTTTTATCTGCCCTACTGAAACGCTACATTTCGTTTTTCAGCTCAGGTTTAAGCCAAACAACTGCCACCTTTGCAGGAAATATGGGAAAGTATTGGGACACCCGACTTTATTCAGCTATACAGGACGTCTTCGGATGCTGTAGGAGGAAACGTTCCCATCATTTGTACTGGGAGACCCGAAATTGTTCCGCTACGACACTGTCCCTGTGCAGAAAGCCAACTCCATGAAGATCTGCTTTCCATGGGTTGGAGTGGAAGATCTCCTGCTATAGAGCTCCAACCCTATTCAACACCTTTGGGATGAATTGGAAATGCTGGAACGCTTAATGCACTGCAGGCCTCCTCACCTCACCTCACCTCACATCACCATCTGACTTAACCAACACTCTTGTGGCTGAATGAGCACATTGCAAAAAAGAAAACAAAAAGCACAGAACATTCCTATGGTTTGGTGTCCACAAACTGTTGTCCATACATACATAAAATACTTTTTTCACTGCCAGTACCAAACAGTCCCAAGTTTTGCAACTCTAATATTAGATATCGCAGCATCTAATGTTGATCACTGTTTGTTCAGCTGGAAAGCTTGATGCTGAGCTGTCGTTCAAGTGCGTTAGCAGGACTTTCAATCCAAAGAGTTTTGGTGTTACCTCTCTACGGGCTTTTGGCTGATGCGTTTATCCAAAGCAATTCTTTCTGGAGTGTAGAATTGAGGTCAGTGTATGATGTGTTTCTTTCCCATATTTCATTTTATTTATTTATTTTTATTTAGGTTTTTTTTGCAAGGCACTGAATTAAAAATTAATTCACCTTTTTCAGCATTTTTTTCCCTCCCTAACCGGATTATATGTTAATTCCTGTCCACCAAGCAGTTAATTTTCCATCATACCATACAGCTACCGAAGGAGGAGGGTGAGCACTAACACATAGAGTCTAGACTAACACTTCCTCAGAAAGAGTCACATTTTACTTAAATGCTGCTCGTGCTCCTTCATAGAGGAGTAACACACTGTGAGGAAAGTGCTATCTGCCCTCTTCTACATACATTAGCTCATAGACGGCTGACCGGAGAGAGAGAAAGCGAGGGTGAACCTGTGTTTTTAACGGATAAAATATCAATTCAAATATTTGGTTACGACGTGTACCATGTGTCCTTTTTCTGGCCATGTCTACACTAATAAGTTTTTTGTTTGAAAACGCATATTTTACTCTCTACGTTTTGGCCTCCTGTCCACACCGAGACGGCGTTGCCATTCAACTAAAACCCTGCTTTTTGAGAGCACTCTCTTAAGTGGATACATTTGAAAATCATTCATTGTCGCGACGTTTCGAAGAAGCTGGAAAGTAAATAAACGGCAGGTGGAAATGAGCATTTTCAGACGTTTCATTGCGAACGAGCAACGTTTGGGAAACGATTGAAAACGGAAAGTGTGGATGCGGAGCGTTTGTAGAAGAAAGTGGCGTTTTCCGATTTTTTCCGGATTTACGCAGCCTCCGTTTACGCCTTTACGTTTTCTATCGCCGCGTTGACCTCCTTCTCTCTCACCTTGTCGCTTTACTCGGAAATGTTCGGTACGAGCGACCCAGTGATTGCTGCTACACCTTCTGAGGATTGTTCATTGTTTAAATTTCGATAGTCCAAAAACCTCAATTTGAACAATTCTGCTAAAGAAGAACGCAGCATACACTATCATTTGAGTATCCTGGAATTTAAACCTGTCAGCAAATCTAGTCCAATAAATCCAGAACACAAAGGCACAAGACTTATACTGTCAGGAAATATAGAACTCAGTCTGTGAAGATCGGGGTGGAATGTAGATGACCATGCCAGGAGCACAGCAAAGGTGGTGACCAGCTTTAGAAAAATTTTTCTGAATGTGTTTAAGCTGCCAGTCATGTGACATGAGCTTTTCTGACTGAATGAGATTTGACATCAAACCCTAGTGACTGTATTTAGTATAGTGATGGATGAGATACCTGATCTGAGCTTCTAACCTGTGTATACGTAGACAGTTTATGAAGAACATGAAGGTTAAAGTGTTTGGTGATGATGATGAGGTGTGTATGTGTGTGTCTTTATTCCCACTTACCGACCTACAACGTGCCACCGGAGCCACGTGTTTTCACGTGGCATGTCGTGTGTGTGTGTGTGTGAATGTACGTGCACCTTTGAACTTCTGCTCAGCGTTACTGCATGATGCTTCTTTTTTTATTCCATTCACGCCTAATGTCTTATTTTTAAGAACTTCAAATCATGTCCAAGGCTCTGATGAGATATTGTATGTTTCTGTTGAACTATGTATTTTTTTATCACTATAAACAGAAATTATAACACCTGCTTATGTTCAAACGGTACATCTGTGTATGTGTATAAAACGTTTGAAACTTATCTCCTGGGAATTTTCCGAATTCATTCACCATGTTGTGCAGACGTGAGTTTGAAAAAAAAAATACAAAAATCAACTTGCACACACAGCAAATTTTATAAAAATACCCGTCAATCATGTAGATACTGGTCAAGAGCTTTAGTTAACTGCTGAGCATGTTCACACACAGAGTTTACGCAGAATGGCGCAAAAAACAAAAAACATCTAACAAAGCAGCAGTTCCGCAGGTTGACCAGCGTGAGTCTGAGTTAACATTTTGCTCATTTACTTGAATAATCAAGTTTTTTTTAGATGAAAAGCATCCATAGCTTGAGAACCTGGTGTGGATGTGCACCAGATAGGGTTGGTGTTTTTCTGAAATTTCAGCTGCCTACATTTCAAGCTCTTGACATGTAACTGCGCTGCCTTTCTGCAACGTGATTGGCTGATCAGATAAGCGCTCATATCAAAATGGCCATCATCGTCGCATTAATGTTTTGTTTATATTCTTTTTTTCGTTTATTCATTATGCAGGCTACATACATATGTACATACAGGGCTTGAAATGCCTGGAAAAAGAAAATAAATCTCATGACGTATGGGTTGTTTATTTTTTGGTTTCCTTTTTGAAATTCTTTGGTCTTCCCAAAGATTTTATACATATATATATATATATATATATATATATATATATATATATATATATATATATATATATATTAGTGCTTGTCAAAAGTTTGGAGTTTTTTATGGCTTTATAGTCTTTTATAAAACATCCATTTGTTTCCGTGCAACAAACTCGGTCATGTACCGGTATCAATATGTCCAAATGCTCCACTTTATGTTCATTGAAAGATCTTCCATCAGCATGAAGGTCAGCTTTACACACACTCAGCATCCGGACACTTCGTTTTTCTCCAAACGTTCAGCTGAAATACTTTGCTGTGTCTCTTGTAAAACTCGCCAAAGATGTTCTTTACGAATTGGAGGTTTCTTTCTTGTGATCCACTTCATCCCAGAGCAGTTCAGTAGGATTTAGGTGCACCGACAGGGCAGGTCATGATAGATATCACTCCAGACGACTGTTGGCTCTCTAAATAACGCTTACAGGAATCGCATGGTGTTAAAGTATGGAATGGGAGCCATGTTGGTTCAGGATTCCTTTCACTTCCCGAAATAAGTCTCCAACCTTCACTGCTCCAAAAAAACGATTAAGCTTCCACCTCCATGTGCGAGTGTGGGGGTGAGGGCAGTCTGATCACATCTTCTCTTCTTTTCTTCGTCTTACACAAGTTCTTTTGTGTAAACTCTTGTGTGTTTTTGCCATCAGATGAGTTTGTTGCATTAAAACAAAAGGAACATGCACGTGAGTCTCGTAAACCATAAGAGTTTCCACACTTTTCACAGACACTGTAAATATTTCTTTCTAAAGTTTACATCTTTTTTAGAGCTTCCAGTCACATTGACGTAAAAAAAAACAAATATCACAAACGTGTAATCATGAAAGCTGTACGGAATATACTTGTGTGTTTGTGCGTCGGTCTTAAATGCTGTACAGTTATTAGAGTTGACAGAATTCAAAGCACTTATTATGTACTGCATTTTTATTTTTGACTGTTTTTCAGTTAATTTTTTGCAGTTTGATGCAATCAATCGTAAACACTTTGAGTTGATCTTCATGTTTCACAAGTTAAGTTTCAAATTTGTAAAACTTTGCATACGTTTTACAAAATTCCCCTTGATGGCATGTCTGACAGTTTGTGAAGTCGAACTTTGAGAATAATGAACATCAGACTTTTTTGTATTTCACATGTTACATGAGAATGGGTGAAAGATTGCTGCTATGTGATCACTGTTGCAGGTTCTACATGTCGACTTTTATCCGTTTTATATATATATATATATATATATATATATATATATATATATATATATATATATATATATATATTTTTTATTATTATTTTTTTCATAGACATTAACTATTATTTTGTATATCTACATAGTGTTCAGGTTCCTAACCTATACAACTCTTTGTTGATCAAGCTTTATCAGAAATTAGTGAGATATTTCTTTTTTTTTTTTTTTTATCCTTTACCATAATTAATTTGAAAGATTATCGTTGTACACCATGTGGACAGATGCTCGGGGTTATTGCTGATATTTTCACTGTGGTTGGTAGTGTAAATACTTATTTAATACATTTATTATTATCAACATCATTATTATTATTATTATCATCATTATTATTATTAAACTAATAAATATCCCCAGTGTTCTTTGGCACAACAAGGTCTCTCTAAGTGCCAAATTTTTAATTTCTGTCAAATCACTGACTATATCTTTTTTGTGAATTATTAAACAAGTGAATTATAAAACGTGGGTATTTATTGGTCCGGTTAAAGAAATGTTTAGAGATTTATTATTGCTCATTTTATTTATTGATTGATTGATTATGAAAGTAATATTTAATTTGTAATATGTTTCTTATTATTTAATACTAATAATTATTATTGTTATCATTATATTAATATTTATTATTATTAATAACATTATTAGTACCGTCTTATATTGCTGCTGAATGACTCGTTTAGTTTAAACAACACTGAATCGACTCGCAAACACAAACCGAAAGCGTTTCTTTTAGTATTTAATTTACAGACAGGATTTGAACAAACACTTTAATACACCTTTAATGCGTTACAAACTGTTTTGTTTATGGCTCTACGTGTGTTTATGGGAATATTTCGACTCCAAACAAGGAACTTTATTTGACTTTTTTTATCCGATACCCCGCCTGTTTACATACACAAATAAGCGAATCGACACACGGGAGTTCGATTCATTTAGGAGTCGTTTGCTTGGGCAGTAAACTTGTAGCCTTGTTTATCATGTGAGGTTGTTTTATGTCATCAGGTCGTGTTAAAAAGTGAGGTTTGTGCAAATAATTTCGGGAAAATGTTCCTTGGTGATAATAAATCGTTTGTCCTTTAAGCTAACACCGCTAGCGCTTTGGCTTCAGGGTTAATAGTGGCAGTCTGTTCTTTATAGCTTCACTGCTACACGCTAGCTAGCTTAAAGTTATCTAAATAAATATTTAATAACATTTATTAACTCCTGAAGTGTTTAATAGCCCGTTAAGGCTTCGTTTTTCCGAATTAAAAACTACTCGCTTTGCTAACTCTCTCAGGCTAGTATAATGTTGATAAGCTATTAGCTAGCTAATGACTGTTTTGCCAACTAGCCGTCTTTACTGATATTACTGGGATTTATATTATATATTTATATGATAAATGCACATTAAATAATGTGTCTAAACCTGCCATTTGTAGGATTCACTTCCTTAAATAATGCCACAGGTTTCATAACTACATGTCAGTGTAATATGAAGTCTTTTGGACTGTCTGTGTTGGTTTTCAGTCAGACAACTACTAATAAATGAATTGATTCAATTCCTTTAAAAGTATAACAAATTATCCTATTAACTTATGAAAGAGTTTATAGTTTCATATTTTGGTCACAATACCTTGCATTATTTTGTTAAAATTGCACTCATTGTGTTGGGGACAGCAATGTTCTCCGTTAAAGTGCACTATAAATAGTTAGAAATTAATTTTTAGTACTTTTTATAATTACACGTGATTTGAAAAAGAAATGTGTATAATCTTTAGCTGTCTGATCGGTCACGGATCGACAAACCTTCCGCAATATACGTTCGTTTTGGTAAAGTGTTCGATTGGTAATAGGGAAACTTGCACTGGAGACTCCTTCCACAAATGGTTTGCGTGTACAAGTTGTTATTATAGAAATGATCACGCGATAGAACGAATATCAGTCTTGCAGTCAGAAATACTAGTTCAATTCGATTGTATTAAATATTTAGTCGATTGTATTTTTTGCCCAATCAGAGTCGAGGAAAACGCTGCGATTTAACTTTAAGCTCTACTCTAATATTTAGAGTATAGAATGTTTTCTATAATAAAAACGAGGTTTCTTCAAACTGATTTTCGTTCCTCAGGTTGCGGTTGAGGTTCTAATGGCGGCTCCGGTGTATCTTGTTGACGGCTCTCCGATGAGAGATCCGCTCTTTACAGCTGTGATCAGCGAAAGGATGCGGGTTCCGGATCGGCTCAGGTTCACTCAGGCGGCGACGGAGGATCAGAAAGCAAGGGCTGAAGATGTGCCTCCTGCTTTCAGCATGCACATCCCTGACAGACTGGCGTTAACAGGTGAGGAAACAGAAACACACGTACGTTCAGGCTGATGGGACATTTACTTTTCCATGCATATGCATTTTATATATATACAGTATATATACAAATACATACAGCTAGTCCCCGACTTGGGGGATGGAGATGTGTTCAGACGACCCCATCGTGACTTGAAAATATGGTAAGTCGAGACATGGCCAAACGTACCCAGGATTCTTAAAGAATGGTGATCATGGGGTATGAGGTAGTATACTTTAATTTATTGATAAATAACCAAATAACAATATATAATGAAGCAAAACATGGCAAATTACACTTGTGTCCCAATGTATTGTACGAAAGTTTAAATTCCACGTCCATATTTTTACAATTCTTTTGTATAACGAACAATTGTAACTTGGGGACCACCTGTAGTTTGGTGTTTTATTTCGTTTAGTTTTTTTTTCAGTTGTATTATCCATAAATACTGCTATACATCAAAATTCTGACAGATGTTCCTGACCTGAGTCCACGACCCCTTTTCTCACAACACATCGCCAGAGGTTACGCGTCTTCCCTGTGGAACCTGCAGCACGGACCCTGGGACAGGGAAGCTTACACACGCGAGCATGTCCAGGTCTGTCATTATGTGTCTACTCATTCATGCTACTCGGTTTAGGAAACTTTAGCAGTAGGACACGCGTAGAGAGTTTTATGCCTGGTCCTGATCAGCCCTGCGTGTAATGCCGATTGTATGTGCTTGCTATCGTTTCTTCTTTTATCTATTGTATTCGGGCTCATCTTAGATGACCACCTTGTTTTCCCGAGGTTTTAAATGTTTGCGTACGATCCACAGGGTCTACGGAGATCATGCAGTGACCAGACCTTTGGTAGGAGCCCATCCGGGACGCCAGCACACTCCAAACACTCTCCATCAGCGTAAGTAAAAACAAAAGCATGTAATGTCGATACTTTAATTTAGTGAAAGAGAAAACAAAAAGGAGTTCCTCCTACCACGGAGGATGCGTTCAGCATGTGAGGTCAAATCAACATGGCCGTCTTGTTCTCACCACCAAGAGTAAACAAAGTAGGAGCAACCAACATACAGAAATATACTATGTGGACAAAGGTTTGTGGACACCCAACCATAAGGTTGCCGTGACACCCAACCATCTGCAGCGATCATTTGATTAGCTTTTCTCAATCATGTCTGTAACAAAAACAAGAGCAAGAATTTCTTGTGCGCTTATTTGCTAAGCTAAATAACCGATCGGATTCTCTTTCTGGCCAATGAGCTCTGTGGCTGAATTGACATGCAGAACCATCCGAAAACAGCAGATGGCGTTCAACTCGAGCCAACAGTGTAAAACAAAACTAAAGCCGACACTCGAAAAACCCACGCAACATTCCACGAAAGCCAAGCGTCAGCTTGGTGTGTCCCGGGCTTTAAGTTCTTGTCTTTCATTTTTAATTTACTTTTATATATTTTATTGGTTAGATATGATGCTGCTTATAGAGAGAGAGAACGTAAAGAACATTTGGAGAGAGAACGAGTAGATTGTTTGGAGAGAGAAGGAGAAGAACGCTTGAAGAGAGAACGAGAAGAACGTTTAGAGAGAGAACGAGAAGAACGTTTAGAGAGAGAACGCGAGTAATTTTTTGGAACAGTATTGTCACCCAGCAACCAGCTGTAGTTTAGGTCACAGGTGGGCACCAGCTTTTGGTTACATGTCCCCCGATTGGAGCGTTTTGTGTTGTTCAGTAAATGTTTAAGCAGTTTTCTGCATCACGACTTATTAATTAACCGTTTGATTTTATGAGATGAATAAATAAATGTGAAAAATCGTCCAAAAAAAAGAAATCAGCATCATATATCAGCCACCAGCTGCTCTGATTTCTAAGTATCGCCATCGGCCAGAGAAAAACCCATATCGGTCGACCTCTAGTGAGTTTCCCTGGAAGAAATTCATTACTGAAATTCATTGTCCTGCTCTGATCCATAAAAGATTTCACAGTTCTGAAAGCAGGGGTTGGTGTGGCACATCAAACATTCAAGCACTTTCACATTCATTACTGCATTTATATTGATACATAGCTAAGTAAGCACTTTTGTGTGTCATGTCTTTGGCACCTCCAATGTCGGCCTGTCCACAGTGCTAGAACGACGCCGGCTGTACCCTCAGACTCGCCCCTGCCTGCACCCCAGGGGCTCGGTGTTGTCGGCCCCGTCCTGCTGACACCTCAGAGCGTTCTGCAGGCTGCCAGGAAGCTGGGCAAGCAGGCCTCGCACAAAATCCTCCAGACTGTCACTCAGAAATACTCCTCCAGGTGACCCGATCCTCCACATGCTCCTCCACACGCTCCTCCACACGCTCCTTTGCTTACTAACAGGTTCCTCGAACGTTCCTGCCTTCCTCAAATTTCACAAGCTTGAGCAAACTTGATGTACTGAAAAATCGATTTAGAGAATTTATTCCAGTTGTGTCACCGCTCCTTACTAACAAGTGCTACCATCCTTCTGATCTCCGAATCTCTAATAATCCTGTTTGCTTCAGTTTTCACTACTAATCCCACTAACAAACCACCAAACACTCAGTATTGAGAGAGAGAACTCTCTGCCTTGCTTACTGAAGCTTGTGTCCTTTTAAAAAACCTAATTGAATCCCATTAAAATGATCGGATCCCATAACAATTAAATTGAGTTAAAACCCAGACCTGGACCTTTGGGTCTCTTCCTTCTGTCTGAAGGTTTGGTTTCCCAGAAAACCCTCCACCTCAACCAGTCGAGGATCACGCTGATCAGGCCGGGAAAAGGTGATCAAGACTTTTGGGTTTTGTTCAATAATAGGTGTTTATAGGTTTCTCCTTTTTTTTGTTGTTTATTTATTTTTGCTATTTAAAAAAATGCTAATTTTCTCATCCAGTAGCACAACATCAGAGCTCTGGCGCAGTCCTGAGGAGGAAAGCGGAACTACAGTCGAGTTAATAGTGCTTCGTCGGCAGGTCAGTTATACACCTCCAGTCTAAATTTCAGACATGTGCTGATTTGTTAGACTTTATACGATGCGAGGAAATTGAGGTTTTAGTTAATAAGTGTCTTTTCACATATCTTATGACCTTAAATTACAGTTTCTTAAAATTTATTACAAAAGATCGTGAGTTTGAATTCTAATAAAGGCACAATCCTTCATGAGCCGGGAGAACAAAGGGGCTGAACTGACCGTTTCCCTCAGACTTGTAAAAGTGGAATCTTTCTTATATCTCAATCCAAGGATCAGAGTGCGATAGTGGAGAGCTGGTGCGTGAGAGAGAATTGAAAAATGAGCAAATTGGGTAGGAAATCTGGGGAAAAACAGGTTAGCAACAATTTGTCTGCAAGTTATATTCAAAGGTTTGTCAACATGAGCGTCTTAGATTTATATTTTAGATGTAGTTCCTAACTAATAAAATCTTTGTGTAAAATTTGTTAACGATTGCTTGTTTAGTTTTAAAAAGAGTACAATTTTGGCGATGTGATTCACAAAATAACCAGAAGAGGGCGCCAGATTCAACCTGATCTCAGAGAAACGAACGCAGTAGCCAGAAATTTGATTTTCTTTTCGGTCACACGTGCGACAAACTCTTAGACCGGGATTAGGTGCATCTCTGAAAACGTCTGTCACTTTGTTCCTGCAGATGATGAAGATGAACAGGCGGATCGCGTGTCTGGAGAAACAGAACGCCGAGCGCAAGCAGAGCGAAGTGGTGCTCTTCTCCCTGCTTCTTTCCGCCTGTCTGATCAACGGCTGGCTCTGGATGCGCAAATAAACTCACAATAAATCTTCTTCTGGGAGATCTCTTGAGTTCTCCCAGGTCCTCTATACACTGCTATAGACCTTCTACTTAGCCATGCACTTCATACAGGAGCTCACTGTGACCTGAGGTAGGTTCGAATCAGGAGCTCTGCGTATGCACGAGCGTAGAGTGAGAGATCGGCGTATTCGAGGAAGATCACAGGAGTTCCTACAGCACTGTGATGAGCGTGTAGTTCAGAGGGTTTCTCATGTTTTAACACTACACTTATATGGACAAAAGTTTGAGGACACCTGAGATTTGTTTTTGTTATTTTAGAACATCTCATTCCACATTTAGTCCCCATTTTCTTCTATAATACCCTCCACTCTACTGGAAAGATGTTCCACTAGGTTTTGGAGTGTGCATGTAGAGATGTGAGCTCATGCAGTCAGTTAGTAAAGTCAGGTTCTGATGAGGGTGAGGTGAGGAGGCCTGGGGTGCAGTCAGCATCACATTCATCATGTTCAACAGGGTCGGAGCTCTCCAGCAGGAGATCTTCCACTCTAACCCATGTAAAGCAGATCTTCATGGAGCTGGATTCGTGCACAGGGACGTCCTCATGCTGGAACACGTCTGGGTCTATTAGTTCAAGAGAAGGTGAAACGTTTGTGTGCCTCCAAGTTTGTGGTAACAGTTTAAAGAAGCAGCAGATACAACTGGAAAAGTCAGGTGTCGAAATACTTTTGTCCATATTGTGTATCAACACTGAATATATCGAGTGCTTTAGTTTACAGTATCGTTTGGAGATTCTGGATGCTGATCTTCAGGGATGTTTTGGTGTCATTTTGTTTGTCACTGCACAAGAAAAATAAATTACTTTGATTATTAATTATTGTTACCCAAAGTTTGGACCCAAAACCATCACACCTTCATATGGACTTCTTTCAGTTTTCTTTTTGGCTCGGAGCATCACGTCCTCACCACTACAGCTTCTCTATCACACTATAATAAATCCTGACCCATCAAAAATCCCTTTTTAAAGACAGAAGAGTAGAGCATTTTATCTTTCCTTCCTCTCAGTTGTGTTTTTATTTATACAGAAAATGTGCAAAGAGACATTTAAAATGAAGGAAATAAATCTTTTGCTTTCATTTTCAACACAGTGTTTTTTTTTTTTTTTTTTACCCCTAAATGAACGATTCATTTTTATCATTTAGAACAGAGTTAACCAAACCCCAGGTCGCGACCCAGTACCGGACCGTACAGAAGTTGCAACCGGTTTACAAAAATGTTCTGGGGAAAATGTGTGTAGGTTCTTTCAATTGCTAATGAGTCTCCACAGTGGATCATCCGTCTCCAAACCAACTCTTAGAAACCAACTACCTGCATGTCTTCTCTCACCACATCCATAAACCTCCTCCTTGGCCTTCCTCTTTTCCTCCTTCCTGGTGGCTCCATCCTCAGCATTCTTCTACTGATTTACCCCATGTCCCTCCTCTGCACATGTCCAAACCATCTCAATCTCACCTCCCTCAACTTGTCTCCAAAACGTCCTACATGCGCTGTCCCTCTAATAAACTCATTTTTAATTCTGTCCATCGTTGTCACTCCTAATGAACATCTCAACATCTTCAGCTCTGCTACCTCCAGCTCCACCTCCTGTCTTTTACTCAATGCCACTGTCTCTAAACCATACAACATCTCAGGTCTCACCACAGTCCTATAAACTTTCCCTTTCACTCTCACAGATACTCTTCTATCACAAATCACTCCTGCTATCACTCTTCTCCACCCACTCCACCCTGCCTGCACTCTTTTTTCACTTCTCGAACACACATTACTTTGCACTGTTGACCCCAGAACTCCTCCACCTCTTCTCCCTGCAACCGCACCACTCCACTGCCCTCCCTCTAATTCACACACATGTACTCTGTCTTACTCCTACTGACTCTCATTCTACTTCTCTCCAGCGTGTACCTCCACCTCTCCAGGCTCTTCTCAAACTGGTCTCTACTCTCACCACAAATAATATCATCTGCAAACATCATAGTCCATGGAGACTCCTGTCTGACCTCATCTTTCAATCTGTCCATCACCACTACAGGAAAGGGCTCAGAGTCGATCCTTGATGCAGTTCCACCTCCACCTTGAACCAGTCTGTCGTTCCTACTGCACACTTCACTGCTGTCACACTGTCCTCATACGTGTGCTTTTTGATTTTCTGTAACAATCTTTTAACACTCGTGTGCACATTAAACAACTCTACTAGCACACTGATGTTTTTAGATGAAGAAAAAAACACAAACAACTGATCTGCTCAGTACAGTTATTTATTAAAATAATTAAATTAACTTTTTAATAAAAAAAAATGTTATTTGGAACATGTTCTGGACTATAAACCAAATAATAAAAAAACTGCACATGAAACGGTATGAGATGAATTTTGTAAAAAAAAAAAAAAAGTTTGATTAAAGATAATACCATCAAATTACAAACATATGAATGTACAGTAATAAAATGTCGACAAGCAGCAACTGGGGTACATACACTGTGACAACCAATACTCAGAAATTCAAAAGCAAATGTTCCTCGCTTGGAGGAGGAGACGGAGAAATGTTCCATCACTACTGCAGAGTGGACGATCCTGTACGTAAAACATTTCGTAGATCTGAAACACATTCCTGTTTTGTTTTCTGTAACAAAAAGTAGCGAGAACAACAACCAATAGAACAACTTTAGGTGGGACCGCCGGGAAACGCTCCAAGGACCCAAGTAATCGGTGAGCGTTTCCATTTTGACCAAGCAGCTGATATAAAATATTGATCCATGAGTCTTTTATTAACGTAATAACACCGTTTCAGAACTGAACATCAATCTGTTTCTGTTTTTTCCCCTCAAGAAAACGTGTAGACGCAAAAAAATAAAACGCTGGCCACAGATTCCACCCAAACCGCAAATCAGCGTATCTTTAGGTCCATTGTCCTCTTCCCAAACACAGCCAGAGGCACTGAACAGAATTACTGGAAATGTTTCAGCGTACCACTGTGACACTGGTTGTATAATAACGATGGAATGATACTCTCTGTATACACGTGGCTCAAATCCAACAGAGTATACGTACGGATTTCTTTTTCAATGTGCAGGAAATGTCAAGTACCAGTTTTAAATAATACAGAAAAGGTATGTTTTTCTGAAGACCTCCATCCATTTATGGCATTCGGCCTCATCCAGCACGACTCACATTTATCTTATTTATACTATTTAGGGTTGAGGGTCCAGCAGTGGCAGATTGATGGTGCTGGGATTTCAACTCATGACCTTCAGATCAGAGGTCCATCATCTCAACCACTGAACTATTTTTTTATGACGTAAAAATGCACGTGTCATGTGTTAGAACGCAGGAGAACTTTTCCATTTGGAACTCGTTTTAATTGATATCTTTATGTAATTATAGTTTGCTCCTATAATAACATAACGAGCTCCACCCTTCTGGGAAGATGTTCCACTAGGTTTTGGGACGATTCGTTCTCGTTCAGCCGCGAGGGTGTAAAGTCTGGTTCTGATGTAGGTGAAAAAGTGAGGAAGCCTGGAGGTGCAATCAGTGTTTACATTCATTCTTCAAAGGGTTGGAGCTTTATAACAGGAGATCTTTCACACCATGTAAAACCAGAGCTACTTACATTTATCTAATTCATACAGCTGAGCTGCAATGGGGTTAAGGGCCTTGCTCAGGGGCCCAGAAGTGGCAGCTTGGTGTAGCTGGGATTTAAACTCACGGCCTTCAGATCAAATCCAATGCCTTTAACCACTAAGGCAACACCTCCCACAAACCCGGTTTGCAAGTGAAGGGAAACATCTAATGTATGATTGATACAATAAAATTGTTTTAAATTTTGTGGCAACATTTTTTTTACCACACTACTGCAAAAAGAAACGTCAAGAGTCCCAATACTTTTGTCCTTTCAACGAAGGCAGCCGTGCTCACGATCCATACTGTTTTATGGAATCATGCATTCAGCTAGAATGTAACTCTACCAAGACATACTAGTAAAAAGAACACACACACACACACACACACACACACACATGCTGCATTCACAGCAAATAGGAACTTGGGGAATTTCCAGAGTCTGAAATTCTCACACACACACGCTACTGACTGAGGGACAGCAATTAGATACAGACGTCTTACGATGGAGTTCCCCATGAAAATATCGTGAGTTGAGACACGGCCTAGTCTACGCAGGAGTCTTGCAGTATGGTGATCAGATCGGGTAGTTTACTGTCATTAGTTAATCATTTAAATTACAGCACATAATTTAGCAAAACAGAACAATGTACCCTACAGTACTGTATCGGCTTTACAGCAGTGGACCCCAACCTTTTTTGCTTTAATGTCGGACAATATTTTCACGGACCGGCCTTTAAGGTGTGGTGGATAAACACAAAAAATTAAAAGATTAGACGATAAAAACCGGTATTTTCCAAATATAATTATAAACGTGAATCCACTGTGTTGTTTTTTGTTAATTTTGCTCGCTTGGGGGTTTGAGTTTAGCGGAGCCGCTTTAGGAAGGTAGCGGATGGAGGTAAGTCATGTGACCGAGGCATCATGACATGCATCAAGAGTGAGTCATAGACAGATGTGGAGGAGAAAATCTGGTAATTTTCCAAAATAAAACATCGTTCAGCATCAGATAATAAATAAAATGGAAATAATGTAAGTTATGTATTCTTTCTGTGTGGCCCGGTACCAATTGACCCACAGATCGGTGGCGGTCCAGGGCCTGGGGGTTGGAGACCACTGCTTTACAGTTTATATATGTATGTATGTGGCAGTAGGCGATGGACGGTTCGCGAGTGGAGGGCGGAGCCGGACGCGCAGTTTTTCAATTTTGGCCATAGAAACACCGAAAACAAGAATTGTCCTCCAACACCAAAACAACTGGACTCTGTCGACCACTGCTGAGAGTCAGGCATCTGATCACAAGGCAGGAGACGTGTACATCCTGGCAGCCTTGAAACATAACATGAGAAAGTGAAAAAGCGTAAAAATGTACATATTTTGTCCAATTTAATTTCGCATCACTATCGTCATCGTAAGATCGAAAAACCGAAGCATGGTAACTCAGAGACGACCTGTACTGGGAATGTTTACAGTGATTGCAGTGGTAAAAATCGCAGAAACAGACGTGCGTTAAGGACGTCTTACTATAAAACCAATCCGAGCGTCTATCGCCAAATTACTGCGTGTTTAACGTTTCATTTACGAATGAATCTTTTGCACTGGAATTTTTGCTTGACGGAGGAAAACGATGAGGGATGCCGAATGAATATTTTCAGGGCCAAACGCTGTGAGGTCTTTCTTTGCCTTTTCACCATGAACATCGAAGAATCGCATCTCCAAACAATTAGGAAGTTAGAATTACAAGTTACGAGTCATTCAAACGGATATTTCCCACTTGGTCATGAATAAAGTGTTATGGCTCAAGCACGGATTTGTCTGGAAAGAAATAAAAGAATTCACGACTATAAACTATAATCGAAACACTGATGCTCTGTTTTCAGTGCAGATTTGCACATTTTAGCACAAATTTTATTTTTTATAGGAAAAAAACTAAACAAATTGTTCCAATGTGTCAATTTTAAGACATAAAGAACTCACTGAGCTTCAAAAAAAAAAAAAAAGAAAAAAAATAGATTCTAGATATTGAGAGAATATACGACTATGACATTTATTGGTGTATTTTATTTATATTTTTTAAACAGACGAATTGTTTCCCTCCAGCGGTTTGTGGTTTACCCAGTGGAAGATCAATTGTTTTATACGCCCCCTGTCTGTAGCAGGTGGGAATTCTCTCGGTATCCTTTGGTCAAAAGCGAAATGTACTGTATATCGTGAATTCCCTGGAATTTCCTCATACGCGACGCATCTATACTATATATAGAAAACAGACAATGTATTTATAGTAACAAAAAAAATAAAAAATCTGAAATGGATGGAGACTCGGCAGGCGTACGGAATGTCCACTTGGTGCGGCGCTCCAGATGAAAATACGTCAAAAGTGGAAAGGAGGACGCTGGTCCCAAAGCCCCTTATTATTAATAATAATAATAATAATAAAAAAAAAAAACCATACTCCTTACATTTACACAAACCCAAAACCGGTTGGGTTTTTTTTTTTTTTTTTCGCAAACACACCAAACCACAGACCACGCAATTGGTCAGTACTCAACACTCGGGCAGTGCCTTTGAAGTTCACAGGGCCGTACGTACGTATACACACGTATACCACACACACACACACACACACACACACACTCCTCCTATTTTACATGTGATCTTACAGTATTTCGATACAGTATTTACATGTTACCATACCGTCGTATAAGTGCCAAAAAAATATATTGATAACATTGGTTTATATGTGCACTATCTAGTTCAAATAATATTGAAAGCTTAAAGGAGGAAAAAAAAGTAGTGCAATAAATGCAAAAAAATAAAAAATAAATGGAAGTTTTGCCAATACATTTGGTCCAAAAGTTGGAAAACTGTACAAAAAAACTGCCAACGGTGTATTGATCTGTACAAGGCAAACAACATTTAGTGCATTCCAATACACTGAGTCTCCAAAATACTTAGACAAGAAAAAATAGAGAAAGGAATCCTTTTCCTGGTGTGTGTGTGTGTGTGTGTGTGTGTGTGTGTGTGTGTGTGTGTGTGTGTGTTATTGGGTTTCAGATAAGAATTTCCACCATCTCGTTATCGACGTCCTCCTGCTTTTGCGGCTGCGATTGTGATTGCGATTGTTGAGGATGAGACTGGACCAGCGCTCTTCTCTCCAGAGTGCTGCTGCTGTGGAACACTGGAACATCTGGCAGAAACAAGAACACTGATTAGAATCGCAACCTGGGTCGAAATACCACAAAAGTATCGGGACACCTGATTTTTCCAGCCATCTGCGATTCTGCACGCGATTGCGTAGGAGGTCAGCATGAAATTTTCCCTTCACTTGAACTAGGAGACCCAAGTAGGCATGCACAAAGCCAGCTCCATTCTTTACATGGGTTAGAGTTGAAGATCTGCTATAGAGCTCTAGACACTGCATCCTGCACCCCAGGAAGCTCCTCACACCACTTACATCAGTACCTGATTTCACTTTCCAGGGTAAAATCTCACAAATCTCCACACACACACACTCCATAATCTAGTGGAACATCTGAAGAGTGGAGGTTATTATAACAGCAACCGGGGACTACATGTTGGAAAAGGATGTTCATCCCTGCATGTGTGTCCACAAACTTTCAATTTCCCTGAACATGCTTGTGAAAGGAACTAAAAGTAGACGAAGGCCATGTCCACACGATACAATAGTATTTTATAAATGCATATTTTTCTTTCCGTTTTGGCCTTTCATCCACGTGAGAGCGTTTTCAGTCGACGAGAAAACAGCTTTTATACAAAACGTTCTGCAAAATGAATAGATTTGAGATTTTCGTGCCTCAGTGTGGACTGTGAAAACGGAGGCTTTCGGGAAAAAGAGTAAATAAACGGGTGGAAATGACACAGGTCGAACTTTTTTTAGACGAAAGTCACCGTTTTCAGATTTATCCGGATTAGTGTAAAAAGTTTCGAAACCACGAATGTAACGGCCTGATCTGCCTTTGTCTTTGTGTGTGTGTGTGTGTGTGTGTGTGTGTGTGTGTGTGTGTTACCTGCTATACGGTCAGGGATATAGACAGGACTGGGGCTGCTGATGCGGCTGTTGGCTGCTACGCTCTGTAGTGCCGGGGTACTGGGTTTGCTCGACTCCTGACTCTTGTCTGTCTGTGTACAGCTGTCCCGGCTGCCCGTCTTGGAATGGGTAGCGGCCGGTGTGTACGGCAGCACCGGAGACGGCGAAGACGAAATGGACTCGGTCCTCAAGGAGTCACTGCGGAACTCTGGCCCCAGTAACACACCTGCAAACAAACAAAACTGTGTTTAGAATTGCACTCGTCCTCCACTGGTGTGACTCCTTTAGTCTACAATGACAAAAATACCAGGTACATTTCCAAACGATTTTTGTTTGCGGAAGGACCAAAGTTCAAACATCCTTCTCGAACCTTCATTAATTCATCAGTGGAAACCATAAAAACATACATGTGCTATGATGAAGGCTGGAAAAACATCTCCTGCTCTTCTTCTAACCTTCCGTTTGGAATCGCGTCTGCTTTAAAGGTGTGAAGCTTTTCGGCTAACCATGTAACTTTCAACCACTTTGTTGTATAAATGGAATGAATGGGGGTCTACTAATGATCCAATTGGTTATCTGAGGGATGGTTTTTACACCATAGAGATTTAAAAGTTCCAGGAGATCAGCACCTACTGTCTGATGATGACTAAGTTTTTATCCCTGTCTGTTTCCTAGTTCCATCCGTCACTCGTACATGTGTAGCGTGTTAAGCTAAGCAGCTAAGCAGCAATATCCTTCCTTACCCAGACTGCCCTTCCAGCTGCGGTCCTCCTTGCGTTCCTCTGTAATCGGGCTGCTGCTGCTGAGCCCCAGTGAGTGAGAGAGCAGGCCTGAGCTGCCCAGTCCACTCGTGCCCGTGGCTATAGACATGAGGGACTTGGAGGGCCGCATGGTGGACGGACCGTCGGCTTTACTCCCTGGCTCCTTGCGCGAACGTTGGTGCAGCACCTTGATCATGGCATCCTTCTCGATGATCTGCGCATGGAGGTTCTTGATGCGGCTCTCCATGTCCAGGCAGCGGCGGTTGGCCATGAGAATCTCCTCCTCTTCTTTCTGGATACGTGCCTCCACCGAGGTGTCGTAGCTGCTGCTGGGTGAGTGGCTGATCAGAGCTGATGAAGTGTCTCTGCAGGAGGAACAGATGATCAGAAACTCAAACATAAAAACTTTTTTTTTTTCTACTTCGCAGGTCTCAGATGTCACTTAAGAGTTCATTTGGACCAGAAAGCAAGCACAATTTCTATAGCAAATATAGCATTAATATGCACCGACAGCATCTAATTTCCAACTCAGCAACCAATCATTGTTGTAAAGTCTCGCATTTTCTGAAGGTCAGACAGAGCTAATGGAAGTCAGACACTCTATGAACATACCCTATAAAGACAAATGTTTTTGGACACCTGACCATAAGATTCCCATTTGATTTTTGAGCATCCCATTCCACATTTAGTCCTAAAAGATGTTCCACTAGATTATGTGCTCATTCAGACACAAGTCATGTTGTCATGACGTAGGTGAGGAGGCCTCATCCTTGAAGTGTTCAATAGAGTTAAGGATCAGAGCTCCATTGCAGGAGATCCTTCAATCCAGAACCATATGTTCATGGAGCTGGCTTTGTGCACAGGGTTATTGTGAAGCAGGAAAAATGGATTGCGTAAGGATTGGAGCGAGTTTGAAGAGGGCCAAATTGGGATGTCTAGACGTCTGGTCAGAGCATCTCCAAAGGCTCATTGATGCACATGGAGAGCGAAGGCCCCTGTAGCTCAAATTGCTGAAGAAGTTAAAGCAGTTGATGAACGACAGGTCACGACTGTTTTTCAGCAAATGGGGACCAACACAATATTAGGCAGGTGGTCATAATGTTCTGCCTGATAGGTGCATGTATATATAGTGTTTCTCTGGTCTGCGTACCTTTGCGTGGCGACAGATGCAGCGGCATCCAGGGCGAACTGCCTCATGACGCTCTCCTCTAAATACTTCTGCTCCCATTTGGTCATGTCGGCCTCCAAAGCTAAAATCCTCTCCTCCTTCTCACGCAGGTGCTCCATTAGGGCCGTGGTGCTGTACTCGGGGCCGGTGGGGTTCTGTGAGCCTCCTGATCTCTGTGCAGAACAAACAGGGAGGAAAACTGTTTACTGGAGTTATAGGATTAGATAACACATGTCTGTGTAGTCATGTTATTGAGGAGGTCTGTGATGATCATGACAGATTCACACTGATCTGGTACAAAACACAGAAAAGGGCTTGTGTTCAGGATCTACACGAAGCTCATCACACCAACAATTCCACACCTACAACATACTGATTACTTCGACAGTTATTATAAGCGCTTGTCAGAGGTTTTGTGACCAAATAATATCCTGGAAAGGTTGGAAACACAAAGTATTTAATGGTTTTTCAGACACATTCATGTTCCTTTTGTTTCTACTCGAACAAACAAATCTAGAAAATGTCCAGATGTTCCACTTTATTCGAAATTGAAAAATCCTCCCTTAGCACAAAGAACAGCTTTACACACTCTCAGCATCCGGACACTTCGTTTCTCCAAAACGTTAAGCTGAAATACTTTGCCGCTGAAGATGTTCTTCTTTCTTGTGATCCACTTCATCCCAGAGCAGTTCAGTAGGATCTAGGTGCGGTGACCGGGCAGGTCATGATAGATATCACTCCAGACGACTTTTTGCTCTCCAAATAACGCTTACAGGAATCGCATGGTGTTGAAAAATGGAAGGGTTGCCATGTTGGTTCAGGATTCCTTTCACTTTTTGAAGCATCGCTTATATATTTTTATTCATCTCTAAGGTCTTGACATGCAAGAAAAACAAAACAAACTAAAAAAAAACACCATATACACATGCACATATGCACACAAAAGGATACTTCAACTGGTCATTTTGCAGAAGATAAAATAACATTAATCTTTCCACATGTAATTGCACATGAACTCTGTAAAAATGACTCAATTAGATTACTAATGTTTCTTCCATAACACTGTTTTAGAAAAGAAAAAAAGCTGCTTCAAGGTTGGGACTGGTATCTGGGCCTCTAAAAAGAATCCCAGCTGTTTGCTGATGCTTTTCTTACTCACTTTCTCACACACACACACACACACACACACACACACACACACACACACACACACACACACGTCAATCGTCTACAACCTTTCCTCCAGATCCCCGGATTAAGGGTCATGTAAAAGGAGCAGTGAACGATCCGATTGGACACACAAGAGGATTATGAGAAATCTCCTGCTGACTGCACCTGAACTCAGGCTTCCCCTGCTTAATATGTCTGTGTGTGTGTGTGTGTGTGTGTGTGTGTGTGTGTGTGTGTGTTGTACCTGTTGCATCCTGAGGGACTCCAGCTCTCTCTCCAGCCGTGTGCGTAATCTGTGCTCCAACTGCTCTCGCTTCTCACAGGCAGCCTGCAGCTGAGCCAGAGCCTGCTGCATCCTCTCCACCTTCTCCACATAGACCTGCTTCTTCTTAAGCTACACACGTGCACACACACACACACACACACACACACACACACACACACACACACACACACACACACACACACACACGGTCTGAGTTTACCTCTTTCAGGCGGTAAGGTGGACATTTTGATATACATCGTGCCATATTTAAACCTGTTTACGGGTCGGTTTAATCATTTAAAAGTTTTTGACATAAAGCATTTGTTTCCATGACTTATACCTGCAGATATAATTATTAGACGTCGAGCGATTTCACTGAGACTGATAGCAAGGCTTGATCGTACTTGCCGATTAAAATCAACTGATGTTTTTTTTATCCAGTGTTTTTAAATCAAACAAAACATAACACTACAATTTGAAATAGTACAGAACTTTGTTAAAAAAATAAAATAAAAAAACAGTAGTGAATCATGAAAATGTGCTAAATGAACTAAATATGAATATATTATTCATATTAATAAATAGGACAGTGTGACAGCAGTGAAGTGTGCAATAGGAACGACAGACTGGTTCAAGGTGAACGTGGAACTGCATCAAGGATCGGCTCTGAGCCCAGTCCTGTTTGCAGTGGTGATGGACAGGTTGACGGACGAGGTCAGAGAGGAGTCTCCATGGACTATGATGTTTGCAGGTGATATTGTTATTTGTGGTGAGAGTAGGGAGCAGGTTGAGAAGAGCCTGGAGAGGTGGAGGGACATGCTGGAGAGAAGGGGAATGAAAGTCAGTAGGAGTAAGACAGAGTACATGTGTGTGAATGAGAGGGAGGGTGGTTGGAGGGAGAAGAGGTGGAGAAGGTGGAGGAGTTCAGGTACCTGGGGTCAACAGTGCAAAGTAATGAAGAGTTTGTTAGAGAGGTAAAGAAAAGAGTGCAGGCAGGGTGGAGAAGAGTGATAGCAGGAGTAATTTGTGATAGAAGAGTATCTGTGTGAGTGAAAGGGAAAGTTTATAGGACTGTGGTGAGACCCGAGATGTTGTATGGATTAGAGACAGTGGCATTGAGTAAAAGACAGGAGGTGGAGCTGGAGGTAGCAGAGCTAAAGATGTTGAGGTTTTCGTTGGGAGTGATGACGATGGACAGGATTAGAAATGAGTTTATTAAAAGGACAGCGCATGTAGGACGTTTTGGAGACAAGGTGAGGGAGGTGAGATTGAGATGGTTTGGACATGTGCAGAGGAGGGACATGGGGTATATCAGTAGGAGAATGCTGAGGATGGAGCCACCAGGTAGGAGGAAAAGAGGAAGACCAAGGAGGAGGTTTATGGATGTGGTGAAGGAAGACATGCAGGTATTTGGTTTAAAAGAGGCAGATGTAGAGGATAGAGTATTATGGAGACGGATGATCTGCTGTGGCGCCCCCTAACGTTAGCAGCCGAAAGAAGAAGAAGGAGAATTAAGAAAAGTAAGATATACATTTAAACTGAAACAAACAGTAACATTCTAAATAAATGAAAACAGTAACATCTAAAGTGAATAAAAGACCAATTTAAATAAACAATACGTGACATTAGTGATTCGCCTCTGGAGGCCGCTCTCGTACTGTATAATGCAACCCAGAAAAACTATCAATATGTATTTTTGCAGATAGCCGATAGTTCCAACAATCAAATATTGCCGCTGTATAAACCGACAAATCGTTCAACCTCTAATAATTATATCTAAAAAAAATAATGGTTTGATAAATGAGAAACAGGCGGAATAATTGTTTCATTCCAGTATAGCGCCCATTTACATCATAACAGACGCCTTTATCCAGAGCGGCTTACATTTATCTAATTTATACAACTGAGCAGTAACGGGGTTAAGGGCTTCGCTCGGGGGCCCAGAAGTGGCAGCTTGGCTTGGATTTGAACTTATGACCTTTGGATCCTGATCCTTAATCACTAAGACCCACTACAACCTCTGTCATTATGTCTAAATCTATCATTTTCTGTAATGGCATGAAAAGCGTGTCCTCCTACCAGTCTCACTCTTGCAATACGAGGAATGTGTGTGTCGATTTGGAGACAACAGAATTTTTTTTTTTTTTTCCCCAATCGCCTTTGAATCTGATCCTAATCCTTCCTGTAAACCGGTCTGGCCATATCGGAGACAGCTGGACCAGTTTTCCGGTTTTAATTTACAGCCCCAGCACACAGGTGAGCCTCACATAACCGAAAATCTACCTTACAATACCCTCCTTGTGTCCTTAAGACCCCTCCCCCTCCCTGACAAAACTTTCAAATCCAGCAGAAGCTATAATTGTGGCCCAAATGAATGGCCCGATTTAGCTCTGGGGGCTCTGCGACACAGAAGAAGCAGAGAAAGAGGACAAGTATGCAGTTTCCATTTATTTAGACAGCGCTGGCTGGATGAGTGGGTGGGAGGGGGGTGGTTTAAGAATTCGGCCATCTTCAAGTTCTTTCATGGCAGACAACTCAAGAGGCTTTGTTTGTCGGAACAAGCGGCTGTTTGTGACAGGGCCGGAGGAAAGTTGAACAGTCCGGCGGGTTCTGGGATTGCGGTTTGCGCAGCCTGCTCGCCGCGGGCCAAAAGTCCATCTGGGGCCGAGCCAGTTGCGCCAAGGCACATTCTCCAAACATGCTCCAAGACTTCAAGCCCATTAGAGTAAAAAAAAATGAAAATAAAAACCAAAAAAAAACCACTTACACTCCTTCTGTTACTCTTGTGCTCATTTAGATTGGAGGTTTCTCTTACTTTTGCATTCTTGTTAAAATGTCCCAGTGGATGCTGTTTGGATTGGCCGAAGATCACGGGCTAGCGGTTTATTTGGAGGGGCTTTAATGGGGAGTCATTGTCTCTTTGCTGAATGTTGTGGGTTACCTATGCTATGGGTTCCTCGATTATTGCTGATTCGAAAACTCACAGCGTATTCAGAAAGATATAAAGCTGAAAAATGTTAGTTGTAAAAAGTTTACAGCTAATAAAAAGGGGGGGACCTCAAATTTAAGACTCCTTCTCTTAGTGTAAACAGCAGGAAACAAAGCATTCTCTTGTGCATAGCTTAATGACTCAGCACTCTCAGAGCAATAAAGAAGAAAAACCCTAAATTCCACAGAGGTCCTCTGAGATGTTTCTAAACCAAACCAGATATCTCAGCCTTGGGCTACAGGGTGAAAAGTGTCCACAAGAGGGCCCACACAAACACCGAAACCTTGAAGGCACTTGATAATTAATGCCAGACGTGACCGAGAACATGCAACCCCGGTACCCTCATATGCAACGAAAATATGTTGAACAGGCCACAGCTGAGAAACAGTGAGCTCACCTCCTCCTCCAGTTTAACTACTTTAGCCTGAGCGTTGTTCAGGGCCTGGTCGCGGATCTCGATGTGCCTGCGCTGGTCCTCGTTGGTGGAGCGCAGCGCATTAAGCTCAATCTCAAGTTTCTCTTTTTCCCTCTGGGTCTCTTTGTCTAAGGAACAGTCAAACAGTAGAAGAAAATTCAGGCTCAATTCAGGTTTCAGACTTTTGCAAACAAACTGGCGTACTAATGGCTTTTGCGAGGCTTAGGGCTGCGTTGTGCCGCTGGGCTCATATTTGAGGAAATTTCTGGAAGGGGTACTCACTCTGAGCCAGGAGCTGAGAGATGGTTTTGCGGTTGTCCTCTGTGCCCTCGCATTCTTTGGCTGCTAGCTGCTTGTTGGCTGTTTCCATACGTTCTGGAAGAGCAAGGAGGACAATTGGACCGTTGAGAAACCAACAACACGGCGCAAAAACTTCGTTATTTTACATCTTACTTTTCTTATTTGTAGCAAACAAATGCGTGTGAGACAACTTTCTTAATTTTACAAAAGTCCTGAAAACAATTACATTTCAAACCATGATGAGACAATTATATGGCACTTCACTGAAAAAACTAAATAATTATCAAATTCTAGATCTTTATTGTACCATATGCTTTCATTTGATTTAAACATTACAACGCCATCAAACCTCATCGAAAACATTTTTGCCATAGTGGCCAATTATTCCTTAAAAAAACAACAAAAAAAAATGGCTTCAACAAAAGAGCCATTATACCGTGGGGTGCCGGTTTTTCGCAATCGTAAAACGTTCCTCGAGCCAAACGTTGAAACAATATTTCCCCCATGTTAAGTCAACCACACTAAATGATGAGGATTCCAGAAGCACATGCCCTGCTCCTTAACATCCCAGTTCCACAAAATGCAATGGAAATTTAGATTTGTCCTGGAGAGGCAGGGGCTCTTTTTTCCCCTCCTGTGTGTGTTGGAAGTGTACAGCAGAAAGAATGAGGAACATAGGGAGGAAGAAATTAGGGCAAGCGTGAGAGGGAGAAAGAAGGGAGGAAGGGGGGGAGAAAACTCGTCCGATTTTGCTGTAAAACTCTCAGGGGCTCCCTGCAGACCCAAGTCCAGGCTCTGTGCCATAAATCAGGGTTTTCTCTGTTCTCTGGTGCTCTAAAGAATTCAGAATGGTGGAGGTGGGCCTGATTAAAAATGCAAGAAAATATTGTGCTTGAAAGCAGCAACACACTGGTGATAAGATAACCGGGTGCTTTACTGTCTACCCGGGTGGTCGGAATACATTTTTAGAGCGTGCATGTATCGTTTAAAATCCCATGTTCTACTTGACCTGAGTGCAGTATCAGTCTGTTGAGCTTTCCTTCAACCTTTTGGCCACTTGATGTAGGAAAAGTTCTCTGAAAAAACTAAATACATAAACATTTATGTATAGATATTGTATGTATGAGAGATTTGACTGAACTAAGGGATGGAAAGATTCACAGATTTGCAGCGGGATCAAAGTTATTGGTTTGCATTGGTAAAATAATTTATTTATATTTAATTATTAGTCCATGCGCTCTACTTTTACTATGTAGAAAGTGACCAATAATTTGTGACCAATATTTTCTATGTAGATTGATTTCTCCTCGTGAATATTAAGTATCACAACACTACAGAGGCCGAGGCGTTTCCTGAGAGTGAGATAGAATACAGATTAACATGGCAGAGGTAGAGCTGCATCTTCCTGGAGACAGAACAGGAAAAGGATGTCAGGCTTTATTTAATCTTTAATTTTTTTTTTGCATTACAAATGTGTGTATATGAAAGGGGCCATGTTTTAGAAGTCAGAAGGCACTTAAGTACATTGATTTGCTGTCGGTCTGAACCGAAGAAATAAAAGTACCATAATGAACTGCATCTCATCATATTTTTTCCACTGCATCGTATTGCACTGAATCGAAACGTGTTAAATTAAACATGAAATCGGATCGCGCTGCATCCTAATAGCACAATGAGTTCACCATGACCCCATAAACCCAGCTCCAGTCACAGCAAACACTCCTGATGCTCACCTCTTAGATCCCTGTTGAAGTCGTGCAGCCTGCGCACTTCCAGCTCCAGCTTGTTCCTCATGGTTTTCTCCAGGGCTTCCCTCTTGGATGAGGACTTGGCCAGGTTCTCATATGCCTCAGACACCAGCTGAATCTCCGTCTCTAGCTGCATAGGAGGAAAATGTTATGTTTCTATCTAAAAATCGCTGGAAAATAAAAATCTGCCAGAAACATAGGAATACCTTTTGCAGCTTGGACACCTTTTCCCCGCAGACTTCCATTTCTTGCTTGAGTTGCCGGTTCTCTTCAGTGAGCATGTCCACCATCTGCTGTGCACGTGCCAGCATGGCATACGGGTCACCCTGAAGTGAGAGGGGATGTGGATAGTGTTGCCCTTGGCTAGGCTGCTGCTGCCCCTGCGGATGGTACTGGTGCTGGTGCAGATGGAGGCCCCGGGGTGCCGAGCCGTAGGGGTCATGAGGGAAGCCATGGGGCCGTTGATGAGGCGTAGGGTGACCCGGGCCCATGCCGTATGGCTCGCCTTGATGGCCGCCCGGCCCCTGCGGACTCCGTGGTCCCATTGAAAAAGGTGTCTCTAACTGATGGCCCATGGCTGAAGAGGAATGAGAAGATGCCAGTATGCTGCTGAGGGTGGAGGACTGAGCACGGGACAGCGATCCCACCGAGGTGACCGAGGACGTGGGACTGTGTTGATGGATGGGCCTCTGGGAGTGTCCTGAGCTCTCTTTATTGGAGCTGAGAGTTCAGAAAGAAGCATCAAAAAACACCAACATTTCATTCACTTATCAAGAGCAAGTGACATGTCTAGTGTGCTTAATGACATTAAAATGTCGGTCGATTCTTACCACACGTGACACAGCAGGTGCCTCGCTGCAAATATTTTTCACATTAACATTCCAGTTTCAATAGAACTTAAAGACAAACAGTCAGGCTGTAACTTGCATTAAGGTGATTACTACAACTGGGATGGCATTCTTTTGCAGTACACCACACTGGCTCTTAGGTAGACGAATTAAAGGAAAACAGGCAAAACTGGCTTTTCCTACAATGCCTGGCAGCATGTCCCAGCACTTCGGGGTAGGGCCAACCAAAAGGGAATTCAATCTCTTCCCAATTCATGGCTCTGTCAAGCACTTAGCTGTTGATAATTCACATGATAATTACCTGTATTCAGAATTAATGCTTAATTATTTCACACATCAACCTCATTTTACCTCATTTATTTTTATGATGCCCCCCTGCATCCTCGAACAATTTAAAAACAAAAGCTTCTAACTCACAAACTGAGCATTATTGGCAATTTATTTGTCTTCAGTAACTGCTTTATTATAATAGAAGTCATGAAGTCACCAAGACCTGCTTCTGTTGAGCAATGTGTGATTTTGGTCTTGAATATGTACAAACATGTAAAACTCCTGATATGGATAAATGAGGAGGAACCCAGAAAGATGATAAGAAAATGCTCAACCAAATGAATAAAAAAAATCCCCTGAAATACCTCTCTATCTTTCATTCTTTCTTTTCATTCCTTCCTGATTTCTTTCCTCCATTACTTCTTCCTTTCATTATTTCGCTTTACTTCCTTCCTTCCTTCTTTATTTTGCTTACTTTCTTTTCCTTACTTACTTAATTTTCTTCCTTTTCTTCTCTTTCTCTTCCTTCCTTAATCTTTTTTCTGTCCTTCCTTCTCTTTGTTTCATTTGTTCCATCTTTCCTTCTTTCATTTGTTCCAGCCTTCTTTCTTTTTCTTGCTTTCTTTTCTTCCTTCCTTCTTGCTTGCCTTCCTTCCAGCATAAACTACAATCCACACCTTTTCCACAAGAATGTGAAAAGCCATGCCCAGAAAATAAAAAAAGGGACTCACCGGAAAGATCCGTACTCTGGTGGTGGCTGGTAGCGCACATGAGGGACCTCGATTCTCGACTGCTGAGCCGAGCTGCGGTGGTCTGAATAATAGTGTCCTGGATCTTGGTGCTGTGGGTGGTGGTGCTGCTGAGGTTTGGGTGGAGAAGGGAGACCTTTATAGGGATAGTCTGGAGGTGGGCCACGGTGGGGTCCCACTGGTTTATAGTAATCCCCCTGTGTTCCTGGTGATTGAGGCAGCTGTGGCGAGAGCGGCGCACTGGTGACAGGAGCATGGGCTTTGACACCACTGGTGGCCAGTGAAAGCTGCATGAGCCTTTCACTTAGGGAGCGCACATGGCCCTGCTTGAGGTCCTTCAGGCCATCATCCTGGTGTACTTTGGCTGCACCAAGCCGCTGTACCGCGGGGCGGCCCTCCGGAGGACGTACCTTTGCATTGGTGACACCGGTGACATAGAAGGCAGCACCCACTGTTGGGCCGAGAGGCGGCTGTGGCTGGTGGCCACGAAAATACTGTGACTGCACCTTGGCTTCCTCGTACGAGGGCAGGTCCTCAGGGTTTTGGCCTTGGGATCCGGCTCCTCCGCTGCCTCCTCCACCACCCATGCCTCTGGGGTTCATCTGTTTCTCCATGCCGCTGTCTGCCTGCAGCTCTTGGCCCTGTGGCTCTTGTCGGGCAACGTGAGGAACCATGGAGTGTTCATCTCCCGGGCCCAGGAGCTGCTGTTGCTGCTGCTGCTGCGACTGTTGCTGCTGCTGCTGCTGCATCTGTTGCTGCTGCTGCATCTGTTGCTGCTGCTGCATCTGTTGCTGCTGCAAGGCCAGGTAGTTCCTGCTTTCGCCATAGCGCATCTGCTCTTGCAAGAGTCTCTGCAGGACGGTGTGGCCTCCTCCGCTCGCACCGCTGCTCGAGGTTTCTTCGGAAACGGAGGCTGCCCCTCTCATTTCCAGCTCTCGCAAGCCACCCACCTCATGGAAGGAGGAGCTTCGGCCACGGTCTACGCCCCCTGAAAATCAAACATGCAGACATGATATTGATCAAAAGCAACGATGAAGAGAAGAAAAAGAAGCTGCAGAGTAATGAAAAGTCCGTGTAACCTGTAGCCAACAATGAAAGGAAATGAAATTGATTGAGGAGGTTTGCAGTAATCTTTAAGTAATCTGAATAGTCCTCACGGAGCAGAACGCTCACATCCAAACCCCAAAACCACAAACTACCCAGAGGTTTTCATGCATTGACAGCTGGGTGATGGGAGGCTAAAAAAAGCCATTGTCTTTTTTAAATAATGGACAAAATCAATCAATCATATACTTTGTTTATGAAATCAAATTATATTTTAATATTTTCCTTCCCAGAGTCAAAGCAGTGACATTCACCCAGCAGGCCCAAACACCACCAAAACAGCACAGAGCAAATCCTATTGTTTAAAACATGCAGTGCAGAGCAGATAAGCTGATCATCAACATTATTCTCATTTCCAAAGCTTTGGAGAAAAAAATATATAATTATAGATATTCAGTCCTGAGAGGCCATGCATTAGAACATTTCTTTCCTTGTTTTCATGTGACATCACTACAACAAAAATAGTTTTCTCTTGATCTCGACCTAAACATTGTTTCCTCGTGATCAGCACCTAGTTTTTCTGTGGATTCGGCATAAGAGTTTGTTCTAGATGCAGATTCATCTCGTAGAAGTGCAAACAGTAACAACTGTGTGAATTGATGATTGCGGATAAATATGCAAATATATGTGCATCATGTAACATAAGTGGATACAGCAATAATTATCTGTGATGCTAGAACATGCTCTTATGCGGAATACGCAGAAAAATTAAGCACTGATCAATAGGAAAAAATGCTTTGTTATTTCGAGATCGCGAAAAAATTGAGTCGTTATTACGAGAAAGAAAGAAAAAAATGATAATGCATGGCATCTTAGGATTTCCGTAACCCAGGATATGACAGACTGTTACATATATGGTGTACTGTGATTTTAAAGTTATAGGGAAGTGTTAAAGCATCCAGAGCCATCAGGAAGAAACCATTCTATTGATCCAAACAGTGGCATAGTGATTTACTATTCAAATAATCGAAAAACCGAAAGACAATTCAGTGGTCCAAAAATACCGAAATGCAAAGTGTTGTTGCTTCTTGTTACATTATATAGAATGGTTTCGTCTTCTGGCCATGCATGCAGCTTTGCTTTCTAGTGGTTAATGAACCATCTACAAAAAGGAGTAAAGGAGAATTTAATACATCTATTACTTTCTGATATTCTCCGCATTCTCAAGGAGGATGAAGCTTTTTTCCGAAACATCTGTGGTAAATAAATAAACGTACATCAAGTCAAGAATGGGGCCCACCGATGTACGATGTAATGCTGCTATTCAACAAAATAGAAAGAGAGAGAGTGACAGAGAAAGAGAGAGAAAGAGAGAGAGAGAGAGAGAGAGAGAGAGAGAGAGAGAGAGAGAGAGAGAGGCAGAAAAGGAGAGAAAAAAAAAATGCACAAATTTCACAATGGCATTCTTTTCCTTCGCATCCACGCCAAAACAACGTAGTGTAACTTCCATTTCCTGTTGCTCTTTCCACAAGTTTTATCCCTCCCCCCCCACTCCCCAACCCGCCCGCCCTCATTGCTTCTCGCTTCTGAAAACTATTACGTAGATGCCGGTGATGATGATGATGATGATGGTGATGACGACGGCGATGACGATGATGACGACAGTGAAAAGAACTTTGAAATGGAGAATTCCATTTGGAGAACTGGACTTTTGGAGAAATGTTGGCAAGTTTGAGGAGCATACAGAAGTGTTAGAACAACATCCAGAGTTAAAGAAACACTGAAAAACAAAACCATTTCTTCCATTTTCTGAAAACTGTATCGGCAAAACATTATATAAAACAATTGCACTGTTTTATTCTGCAGTTAACACCAGCAGCTTTCAGACATTTCCAAGAATACAGTTATCTAAACATAAATGTGTCCTGTTTATCTATCACATGTCATTTATATGTTGCCTCACGTCAGGTCAGGTCACCTACCTGTGTGGCTGTTGTAGCTGGCGTCCTAGTTCACTTTTGGCCGCTCATGGCGCTGATTCTTTCCCCGACTCACTGCTCACCGCAAGCTCTTCAAGGTGCTCCAAAATGTCCAGGAGATCGTCGAGTTCCCGAACGCCCAGGCACTCTGCAACAGGAAAGCACTCTCACCAGCTAGAACAATGGGGGTGGGGTCCACAGACAAGCACAGGGGGCTCTCCGATTATTGAAGAGGGTGGGAGGGGGGTCAGGAATGTGGAATACAGGGCGCTTGCAGGACACTCGTTTCCTGGCCGTGACACCACTAAAAAAGAAGTACCCTTGTTTTTTTTCCTTCTGCAGCTGTGTGACTGGGCAACGTCTAAACCCAGGCCAGTAACACGTCGCAGTTAAGACTAGAGCCCTGAGCACGCCGAGCTGGCTGCAGATCAGTCGAGAAGAGGCAGAAGAGAAGAGAAAGCCTGAGAAAAGCTAAATTCAAACACAGGATGTGAGGATGTACATAGTTTTAAAGAGGATTACTCAAGGGGATTTGAGCTGCTTTTGGCAAAAATAACACAATCGCTATGGGAACTCGAACAGCTCGAACATTTCCAACCAGGAATCGGGTTCGGTTTAGTCACAGCCTACACGTTACAGAGAACATGCTTCTTTCCCTTAAAACAATGACTCCATGGGATACATCGGACTCCAAGAACAACCCCGAAATTTAATTGCGTTTTGGAATGCAACCATGTTCCTTTGGTGAAACAAACAAAACTGCATGTCGCCATTCAAAAATCTCTGAAATAAATCTGGTGTCTAACCGCACAGTAAGGAACAAGACGTCCTTCTTTTCCTAATCCGAATATTATAACAGCTTATTTAACTGCATAAACACAAGTATGGCTGAGTGTAAAACGACTACAACTGATCATCTCCCTCAAAACTGAGGACAAATGACACCCAGATGGCTCGTCTCCCCACACCCCTGACGGCTGACGCTGGAACTCGAAGTTCCTTGACTGATTCAGATAAACTGTTTATTCCCAGCCAGAGTGAATTTGTGGAATCCGGCATTCCACAAAGTCCACAGATAGGTCTCGGGCTGTGTGCGTTTCCAAAGGCTCTGACCCCGGAGCCTTACCGTGGATATGTCGATGACACTTCATAGGCATGGAGTGTGTCAGCCTCAGCATGAAGAATGACACAAATGGGGAAATGTTTAACTTTCTGGCTACGAACTGTTTAGACGTCCACCCCAGCAATCTCCTGCCAATGGTTATAAATCCATCCCAAGATTTTTCCAGAGTAGTTCAAAACTGCAGGATAAACATTTTTTTATATTAGATAGACAATATATAGACAAAAGTATTGAGAGACCTGATCTCTCCTGCCAGATGTGGTTCTTCTCCGAACTGTTACCACAAAACTGGAGGCACACAACTGTACAAGACGTCTTAAAAATAACATTTTAAATAAAAAAAAATAGTAAAATAAAGCTCCATGAAGATATACTTTACATGGTTTGAAGAGGAAGATCTCCTGCTGCAGAGATCTAATCTCATCCCTACTGAACACCTTTGGTATGAATGTGAACGCTGACTTCACCACAGGCCTCCTCACCTTCTCACCTACTTCAGTACCTGATTTTACTAACATCTTTGTGGCTGATTAACACAAATGACCACAAGCACACTCCAAAATCTAGTGGAACATCTTCCCAGGAGAGTGGAGAGAATTATAAGAGCAAATTTGGACTAAATTTGAAATGCGAAGCTCAAAAAGCACATACAGCGGGTGTCCCCAAACTTTTGGCAATATAGTGTAGATGGATGGATGGATGGGGATCGAACTTTTGCTACATGTTTTGTAAAACTAGAATCATTCCAAGAGCAATCATTAACAATGAAGTGGCAACATTCTAATAAAAATAAATAAATAAATAAAAACAGGGGAAGTTGAGAAAGCACTCATGAGTAAGTATCCCCCTCACCAGAGATAAGAAGTCCTGAAATCGCTTAAACCTTAATGGTCAGGGACGTGAGCCTTGTGCTTCACTCCGTGTCCCAGGAAAACACTGCATTCCTTTGACACGCTTATCTCAGCTGCCGTTAGGATGACGGCCGTTTGCTGCGCTACCTGCCGCATTCCTTTAGGTGTGGCCATGGGGACAGGTGAGTCTGGAGCTCAGCCAGCACCTTCTCCACACCCTCATACCAAACAGCTGCTGTAACCGCTTCCACTCCGCTCACTTTACCTCGCATACCGGGTGTGATGAGCACGAGGTGAGGCACGGCCCAGCGTAAAGATTCATCAACGAGGTGAACATGAAAGGATTCCCAGGGTTGTGCCAGAGAGCAGAATTATTTGTTCACATGAACGTCGTTTGTAGAAATAGTTTGCATGCAATTTTGGTATCAAGTATTGGATTCAAACCCTGGAATTACCAAGCTGCCACTCTTTGGGCCCTTCAGCAAGGCCCTATACCTTTGCTGCTGTAACATGGCTGACCCTGCACTTTGCCCCCAACTTTCTACATCGCTGGAATATGTGAAGAAATAAAGTATTCTATAAATTTCCCTTCAAACGTTGGAAACGAATAAATTTGGTCAGAGGGTTTACACAAGAAATTTGATATTCCACGAATATGCTTGTGGTTCCTCTCAAGGTTTCTCACTCATGCCATCTCAGGGAGTTTTTCCTTTGCCACAGTCACCACTGGCTCACTCATTGGGGACATTCTCACAATTGTAAAGAACAAACTTACAGGCAGTCAACATATGCATCTTTATATTACCACTTTATCTCTGTAAAGCTGCTTTGAGAAAATTGTTGTTAAAAGTGCTCTACGGATAAAACGGAATCGAGTTCAAATTCGATTCAGGACGTTGTGCCGAAGCAGCTTTACGGAGCCGTTATCCATAGTTTATACATAGATTAAAATTAACCAGTAATTAATGACGTCATTGCAATCTGCGTTATTAAAAAAAAAAAGAGAGATGTCCAGGAATACAGCTATTCAAACATTTAAACAAATGTGTCCTGTCTATCTATCAAATGTCGTCCATACATAGACTCAAGTCGAATTTCAAAGTAGGTTTGAAGTCATGGTAACGATATTAAATAAATAACTATTATATAATAAAATCTATAGATGAAGACGAATTTGTTCTGACATTCAGTTAAAACAACATACAAGTTGGTTATGTTTTGCCACAGCATCTTCTTCCAGTTCTGACGCATGACTAAGTGACCGATCTGGTATGTGCTTGCATGCCATTGTCGGGCATTCCGTATATATCGGGTTTCCTTACAACACATTCCTGCCTGCTATGTGAGCGCTGGGAAAGGTGAAGTGAGAGACTTCTGGATGGATAAATGTCAACGAGACACTCAATATAATTAAGCATAGCAGATCCTCTGTGCAATGCCCATGTATTTTAAACCTTAATTTGTTTCTAGGTTTTAGCTTTTTCGGCTGCTCAACGTTAATTTTTTATTAGCAAACACTTCCATTTGGACTTCTGAGAAACTGTTTTCATTTGGTAACTCATTCAGCTCCAAAAGTTTTTAAGACTCGCTCTGTTTACGAGAAAGTACTTTATTTATCTAAGTTTACACACAATCGCCTTCAAAATAGTCCCCTTGCACAGCAATATAGCGGCCCCAACATTACTGCCACTTCTGAAACACGTCCTGGAAGTCTTTTTTCCCCAAAGCGTGTCGAGCACCTTCTGTATTCGCGGCGATGACCTTTGCGCCGATCTGCATCTTCTAAATGAGGGCGAAGTCCGCAGGAGCCAAATCTGGCGAGCAGGGTGGGTGCCGTTCTACGACGGTTGCCACAACATTTTCGTGGGTTGCGCTCATTGAAGGTCTTCCAGATCTCTCATCGTCTTCCGTTGACGTTCTTCCGCTCCTGAAGCTCGCATGCCGCTCAAAACACCTCAAACGACTCGTCACAGACTCGCCGTATGTCACATGTCTATTTGGCAGATTTGCCCAGTTCCACGCAGAATTCCACGTAGTCAGAATAGCACCAGTTACACGATTAGTCTCAAAATCTTTTACTTTGATTAGCAGTAACCAACATATTCACAAAAATGTTTCAAAAATCGAATAGCATTGAAAAAATAAGATTGTCAGTTTGTAAGTGACTTTCACAATGGCCTTTAAAACAAACAAAGCCCTTACTCTATATCCAAGTTCAACTCACCTGTTAAAAAAGGGGATGTCGGCAAAAGGAAAGGCTGGTGTCAGCGATGGAAAGCTCAGATAAAACCCACACAAGCACCTGGCCTGCTTCTCAAACACCCAGGAGTCTCTCCAAATTCATATTCTCATTAACTGGCCTTGCTCACTCACATCAAGGAGCTACTTGGCAAAGCTAACAACAGCGCAGTCGAAGGGGACAGGTGTTAGCCAGCGCTGGCATACGCTCAAGCGATCAGAAGAGAAAAAGGGCCACACAGGCAGAATGAACGACGGAGAGCCAGCAGCTCGAGAAGAGTGCCAAACAGCTCGGGACGCGTTCTGCCAGACAAGTCCAAAAGGCGAAGGAACAACGGTCACGCTACTTCCTCTGGAAAACCCATGACGATAAATCAAGCGTGACAAGGGCTTTGAACGGGGTCGGGTGGGTTGTAAAGAAAGATCTCCTGTCTTTAGGTTACTCTGTAAAGTACCGTTAAACATGAGCAAGCAAGTATTCTTCCCGTAACGTAGTACATGACGCAAATGATCAGTAGTATTGCACAATTCTATATTATTCAATTATTTATAGTGCAAAGAAATTCATAATAATGGACAAAAGTATTAGGACTTTTCTAGCCATATGTGCTTCATGACCAAACTGTTACCCCGAATTTAGAGCTACACAATCGTCTTGCGGATGCAGCATGACGTTTTTCTGTCACTCGAACCTGGAGACCCAAAACCGTTCCAGCGTGACGATGTCCCTGTGCACAAAGTGAGCTCCATGAAGATATCAAGAAGAGCTTCTGCTATAGAGCTTTCAGCTCAACCCTATTTAACATGATGAATGTAAAAGCTGAATGCAGTCCAGAACTCCTTACCACACCTCCATCAGCCCCTGTTCGAAATCTGGTGGAACATTATCTCAAAAGAGTGGAGGTTATTATAACAGCAAATATGGACTCAATGTGGAATGGGGGGGGAGAATTGGATTCAAAAAGCACATACCAATCTTACCATCAGGTGTCCACAAACTTTTGTCCAAATATTGTATTAATATACATATAAAAAATCCACTTCAAGAAGCAGATTTATTATTCATGATGTCCATAATGGCATTTATGGTTTATTTGGATATTAAAATGTAATTGCCCAGACCACAACCTAGACTTAGTAAAGGTCCAGTACGTTTTGAATGGAGACCAAAGTTGTGTAAATATTTACTCTTCATGCACAAGTTTCCCAGGGCCCCTGTGTCGACAGTGTTTATTCTAGTAATACAGCAGGAATGCGGTCCAGTGTAGGCTCAGTTCTGGAGCTGGCACTCAGTCAAAGGCCCCCTGCAGAACATCACCTGACAGAACAAGTCCTTTCTGTAGACAGACTCTACAGGTCCATTAAGACCCCATATCCGGATCCGGGATCATAGATCTGGCTTGTTTAAGAAAAGGTGGAAATATCGCTGCCCTCACGTATGCCAATGCACATGCAATGATTGTATCCAAGAATGTTTGTTAAATCCTCGAACTCTACATATATACGTCCACAGGATTCCTCGTCACACCGGTGTTATTGTTTGGTCTTCTTCGAATTTAGGCAAGAACAACAAGAACGCATGTCCGGAGACAGTTGTTCAACAACCTGGTCGAGAATCGCGAAAAAGAACGAGCTCAAAACAATGCCTTTCAAACCAACCCCAATTTCCTGCCGTGTGTATTGCTAATATTAGCATCCAGCGGAACAATAAAATCTCGAGCTATTCGTGTTTTCGAGAGAATTGTGTTGGAAAAAACTGCCTGAATGTAATCAGTTCTCTGAACGTAGAGACACATGCAACACAAGCGTTCTGTTTCAACTCCACCTTCACGGTGTTGGATTGGGTTTCTGTACCCTACTTTGTTCCTATGTTTTCTAATGGGGTCTTCTGAAATGTGTTCTCATTTGGACATCACATCTGATTTCGGTGCTTAATCTCCGACCTGCCGTATTTAGCCCAGAACAGTGTAGAATTTATGACCAATAGACAGTTTTTCCTGCTCGCCACTGTGCAGATTTGGTTTTTACTGCTTGTGGTGAGAACGTTGGACTCGTGATTGAAAGATTGCAAGTTTGAAACCCAGTTTCAACCAAACTACCACTTTAGCAAAGTCTCTTAACCAGTGGTGTAAAGCCTACAATGCTAGTGGTGTAAAGCTAGCATCAAAGATAGAAGCAACGTTTACTACATTTATGGTTCAATACATGTACTTTTTACTCCACTATATTTTTACTGCCACAACGTTACCACTTACATTAATTATTTATTCTGCAGAAGAAGCGATGTCACTAACTTACAGGGTATCGAAGATACTAAATGTGATTCGTCTTTTTTTTTTTTTTGCGCCAAATGAAGCTACTCTATGTGAAGGCAAATTAGCGTTGTTTCACATGAACCGTAAATGTATTTGTTTTCTGAATGATCGCTTTACTACTTTCTTTTTTTTTAATACTTCTTTCATTCTGCGGTGTTGAAGACGTCGTCGTGTCGACGGTTAATGCAGTGTTGAGGCGCACAATTTCGATTTGCATTTTAGCAAATAAAACCTCACAAATGAACCGTAAATGTGAATCAACTCATTCAAACATAAATGAGAAAAGAAAATCGGACGACTTCACGGTCGTGTCAAATTTAACCTGGTAAAAATGAAGAGTTATGCGTAATACATGAGCAAAGCCACATTATTCAACCCGGGCTCTTCTAAATCTAATCTGGCGATTATTTTATTCTCGTTTGTCTGAAGTTTATTTACAGTCCGAATATGAGATTCAGTCCAAACCGATACAATGCTACCATTAATTGGAAATATTCTTGGTCCACCTCCAAAAGAACCAGATCTAAACACAAACACAGAATGAAGACATTGTCCCATTCCTATCGAAAATCATTGTGTACAACTCTGTAAAAGCGTTCTCAAGATCTCATCCTTCAGTTCTTGTTTTTCAGTTTTGCCTGAAGAACTTTCTGGTGCGCTCTTGTCAACTGTGTGTCACCTCTCTTTCTCTCTTTTAACTAACAGTAGTGAAACGGTGCACTTTGCCTCTGGCGTCAACGGCAAAAATATCCAGCATTAAGGAGAAGTAAGACTGCATTCCTTGAGCTCTGACACAACAACCTCCTGACAGCCTCCTGGGAGATGAGCGTGACCTTACGGAGCCTTTGCCTCGGCCGAGAAAAACCTTGTGATGTGAGAAACATTCACAAGCGTCACTACTCACAGGACGTGTTTACATAACAGAGGAGCATCTGTGGAGCTTTCCAGAGGTTTGCTGGATGCCAGAGATCTGTCCTTATACATAAAAAAAAAACCTCTTACACACAACTCAGAAGACCTGTGGTATGTGATGCCCTTACAGTGTCACTGTGGTGAAATCTGTGTGAAAAGTCGGAGACTGAGGATCCGACCGAGTAAATAAAGGAATTTACAGTAAATAAAAGCTGTACAATAGAAGAAAAGGAGTTCATTCTTTGAAGAGGAGGGAAACCGAGAAACACATGGCAGGAACAAAGCAGGAAATGCAACATTCCAATCTGGAATGGTCTGGCACTGGGAGCGTGGAGAAAGTGTAAAGCACAACCTCCCTTGGTGTCCATTACTCCCAGCTCAGGGAGATTCTCACACTGCCAGACTTAAAAGTAGGCCAAGAAACTTTGACACATCTGTTTACACTGTCTCCCCCAATCCTGAGCATTTTCATGTTCCTCGCTCAAACTTTTTCCCCAAATCTGAACACCCCCTCCTTGGTGTGTGCTCTGACTGATTTCAGGAGATTGTGTTCCATTAACCCAAAGACTTGACGGAAAGTCGTTTCTGAGAAAAATCAGAGGACGATGTGATCAGTCCGCTCGAACTTTTGAAATATTAAAACGAGCAAATTGTACGATGTCCTGAAGGAAAAAAAAATTCCCAACCGTTTAGCCTAAAACTGAAAACCAAATAAACGCCTTGATATGAGGAACTTGGTAAACCTGTGCCATTGTGCGAGAAAGAAAATCGAGTGAGTCATTAAATAGCTCCCTCCGTTTCTTTTCTCCCCTTCCCTCACCAGCTCCAACAAGGTCTTTATTTTGAGGTTTTCTCCCCCCGCAAGGCTCTGATACAAACCCAAGTATTCTGAAACACACTGCTTCTTTTCCTGCTCTGCCTCTTAGCCTCGCTCAACCCCCTCCTTCCACTCCTTCATCCAAAGCTTTAATGGAAAGCATGTGGTGGAGAGATGAGATTGCTGCTTCATCTCTGTCACTGAAAAACTCGCGCCAGTCTCTCTCTCTCTCTCTCTCTCTCTCTCCCCCTGTTCCTTTTCCTTCTCAGGCTTAAAACACAAAGAAAGACGAATAATACACACAATTTAGAACCTGTGATGAATAAGTATGATCGATCTGCACCAGTGATTCCTGATGTGCACTTCGGTTCTTTACTTTTGCTACACGACTTGTTTAAAACCACAAAACCAAAAAGGAGAACCTGTTTCAGCTGGGTCACTCAAAGAATTGGAACGGTATGCTCAGTGACAAGATCGAGCTTGTCAACTGCATAATGAAACAAACAAAAGTCCTTGGAAAGTGTAATTCTTTAATACAGTTTAGGTAAGGATGAGGAAATAAAAAAGAATTTCAATGTCACCAGACTGTTGAGTAGAAACATCGTTATTTTATTTCCTTCTCCATGCTACATCTCGTTAAGAATAACCCCCAAGCGTAAATCCTGGTGTCTGGTCGTCTTGTGACACATCCTGCTTGAGACGTGATTAATGCGAAAGGTGCTGAAACTCGCCCTCGTGATTGTGTCTGGAAAATGGTGACACATTCCACCACAGAGGTGTCTGTCTGCTCGGGGCCGATATCTGACCCGAGCTGTACGAGCTCTTTATACGATCCTTTCCCTTTCCTACAGCCAAGTTGTACTTGTCCTGAGGTACTCGGGTAAAGTGAGCAGAACGATTAAACGCGTTCCTCAGGACTAATCACTCGGATTTTTCCATTCGGTGCGGCGCATACTTCGGGATTCTGCGGGTTCCTGGGCATACAGGTCTATAAAGAAAGATTTCCATTCATTCCGCCACTTTTAAGTGGCTTTGATTCTAGTCTAAAGAACACAGCTCCATTGTATAGGGGGAAAAAAAAGTACAGGCTATTGGGGTTGGGGAAGAAAAAAAAGTGATTTCAAGACTGAGTCAGCAGGCAGAACTCTGGCCTCGTGCATTAAAAGAGGAGGGAGACTGGTGGTAAAGAAGGGAAGAGAGATGGAAAAAGAGCTGGACGGATGGAGAGAGTGTGTGTGAGTGAGTGGGTGAGAGAGAGAGAAAGAGAGAGAGCTGACATTCTTGCACTCTGAGTCAATGCCGCTAGGTACTTTTCTGGCGGACGTTGACTGCCTTCACCACCAAACAAAGCCCCAGTACACACTGCTCTCAGGAAGGAGGAAAAGACTGCCCCAATTGTGTTTCGAGAATTCCTTGTAACCCTAGAACCAGTTCGAATGAGGAACTACCCCGGACATGCCATGCCAATTCAATTCCACCCAATAAAACGGCCATCGAGCAACCCCAGAACAGGCACGATTCCATTTTCCCGAACTCTCGGTTCCACACAATCATCAGCAAGAGCTCAAGCTCCTAAGACATTCCTCGCAACCTAATCTCTCGCTTTGATTTCCAATACCACATGACTGCGTTCCTGCCCTGTGTAACGGTGCGTATCTGCCTTGCCTGCACACACTTCCACATCGTTTCTCAGCAGAAGCCAGAGCGCTGACGTCCATCAATAGCTCCTCGTGTTCCTTCTGCAGAGCTGTTAATTATTGCACACAAAAATCTCCTGGTCAAGGCATTGTGAAGTTGCACACTGCTACTGACTACTCAGGGTCAAACCTATTGACCTGCATGCAAGTTTGTTTTCTTCTGGGAAATCAGCAACTTCTTTAATCAAAGATCAGTCAAAGGTGGAAACTTCAGATTTGGTATTTGACACACACAGATTCCTTCCAAACCTCAATGTGCTCATCAACTACTCAATAAATCACATTGCTTGACATTTTCCAAACTTTGGAGTAATTTCTTCTCATCTAAACAGCCATGCCGGACTGTTCTTCCCCCCTCTGTCATTACAATACAAAAGCAGGCTGCGAGCTCTGCGTTCCTCATGTTCTTTAAAGACAATCGTCGCCTCGAAGTCTACTCCAAAGTCTCATTATCTCAAAGCATGTTATCTAAGCCATTCATCTAAAGCACTGTGCAGCAGTTTACCTTCCTTCAGCCTTCTTCACCACCGGGTTGGGATTTCTGATCAGTCTCAGCTG
>NC_060898.1:21970915-22005915 GCF_014805685.1 Silurus meridionalis | reverse complement strand
CTTTACTAACACACAGATGAATCTCCACAAATCTCCACGAACACACTCCAAACATCTTCCCAGAAGAGTGGAGCTTATTATTACAGCTAATGGGGACATAATGAGTGTTTAAAGGCTCTGGCATGGAGAAGCTGGTGTTGGATCTGTGATGATCTCAAATGTTGAGCTAAGACTGTAAAAAGATCATTACTTATAATCTTACATTCCAGTGTTCATGTTAGTTCTCACTCTCCAGTGTTCTGTATTGATAAAGATCACACTCTTGATGTCACCCAAATGAGGATGGGTTCCCTTTTGAGTCTTAAGGTTCCTTCCTCATTACATCTAAGGGAGTTTTTCCTTGCCACAGTCGCCACGGCTGCTCATCAGGGATAAACACACACCATTCACCTTGACTGTTAATTTCTGTAAAGCTGCTTTGAGACAATGTCTGTTGTGAAAAGCGCTATAGAAATAAACTTGACTTGACGACTTAAATGTGGAATAGGATGTTTAAAAAGCACACACTAATCATATGCTCAGGTGTCCAAAAACTTTTGTATACATGGTGTACACGAGCCAAATCAATTAAAATAGATAAAGTATTATACATTAGGTTTAGTTTTTACATTTATATATTGATTTATTGATTTATTGATATCATTAGTGGTATGAAGTTGACCCACATGGAAGTAGAGTGTCCTGTGATCGCAGTATAAAGAAACTCCTCTTTCAGGACACAAACAAAACCACCAATATCTAGTGGAACATCTTCCCATTTTACAGTAGAAATCAGTTTCAATGAAGATGGATGAATGACTGATGCTGAGTTTTCTTTCGAAAAAGATTGTGCAGCGCCCCCGTGTGGTCTACTCGGTTTATAACGTTTCATTAATGTAAATATATAGTCTTGAAAGTACTGACCTATAACTGATTGGTATTGTTTTACATGATTATGCCTACATAAAACCTCAAAACACACAATACATCCTCATCATCTCTGTGAGACTTTACTCATCGAATTAAAAAGGTGTGCATCGGTTACAAGATGTATCACGATGCATCGTTTTTGAACATTTCTGCAGCGGTATGAGTCTTGAGAGTCACATAGAATACAGATTAACATGGCAGAGGTAGAGAATTCAGAGAAGAGAAGCAACCAAAAGGTCACGTGTTCAACAAAGCTTTAAAATGCAATTTTCTTTTGGAAATCAAAATCGCTCCATTACCAGAAAGAAGCATGTTGGTGGTAGTATCAGGCCGAGAATCCCATTTATTTTGGTTGCTTCTCTTACCAATACCCTCTTTACTCATTATTTTTGGTAATCAGATTTTTCCAGACACATATGTACCACATTCTTATATTTTCTTTTTTAAACAATGATCAAAAAAACGATGATGGACGTGATGCCCAAAGCCTGGTTTTAATTCTTTAACAAAACCCTGATTGATCGCGTTTTAAAACTCCTCGAGTTCTCCTTAATCTCCTAGATTGTTTTGAAAGCTTGTTATTAGTGTTGTTTTGAGGCGTGTTTATATTGCAAACACAGGACGCTTTAATTCTAGTCGACTACATGCTTATCAACTAATTCCACAATAAAATTACTGTAAATTAATGCAAAACTGTTGCTACCCAATATATATTGCTTAACCTGTCAATTAATTTGGAGATGGTTCAGAATCATAATTAGCAGATGTAAACAGCCCCAGTCCACATTTAGCACATTTGAGGTCATAAGCTCCTCTCATCTGGGAAGATGTTCCACAAGATTTTGTGGAGATTCACTCAGCTACAAGGGTGTTGGTAAAGTCAGGTACTAAAAATGTAGATCATGTGAGGAGGCCTGGAGTGTAACCAGTTTGATAAATTCATCCCAAAGATGTTCAAGAGGGTTGGAGCTCTATAGCAGATCTTCTACTCCAACCCATGTAAAGCAGATCTTCATGGAGCTCATTGTGCATGGTCATGCTGGAACAGGTTCGAGTCTCCTAGTTCAAGTGAAGAGAAGAATTTCATTCTACCAAATTGAAAGATAAACAATGGTATGGCTTTCAAACATTTTGGAGAAGAACCACATACGGCTGGAGACATCAGGACGTCCCAGAAAAAAAGGATGCACGGATGAAAAGAGTCAAAAAGGCAAAGAAACTCGAGACATGTTTTAAACTTTTATTTATAGTCCATCAAAAGACCGCACAAGTCTTCTGATCTTGTTTATTTTACAAGCTCTAGGACGAGAAGTGCAACATAAAGTGTCTACAGTTTCACATACAGTCTAACATGGGTTTTAAGCTGTGATGAAGAAACACTACGGTTACGTCGCACACCATATTTTTATCTTTATAAGCGGAATACGAGTAACTGTTTATCTTTAAAGAGGACGCGAACACAAACATTTCAGCAGGTCAGAACATGATCCTAATATGAGGGTCACCGTTTTCCTTACGCCGATCTGAAGAGGGCGCTGTGACGAGTGTAGCTGAGGTGGTACATTAATGTGGCGTAAACAGGAGAAGAAAACCCAGCAGAGTTTCAGAAGCAGAGTACAGGTGTGTTTACTGGAACGTTGAGATATTGAGATTCGTCTTTGCCGCTTCTGTACAACGATTGAAATGAATGAGTGTATAGCGCCTCTTCAGGGTGGAGGACCACCGCGCGGCAAACCATGTGCCAGATGTTTAAACGCTGCTGAGGGCGTCGACGCCAGGCAGCACTTTTCCTGTGGAAGGTACAACACAGATGTTAGTACAGAATTGTGATGATTTTATTTTTCCGTATTTACTATGACCAATACAACAAGCTAGAACAAGATTAGTGTTTATTATTTATACTCCAGAACAAACTACACAGATTTCCATCACCTTCTGTACCATTTCCTGTCCCACTACTAAAACTTTACTTATTACAATAATTCACTAGAGAGTCAAAATAAAGAAGCCATATATACACTCAATTTCACCCAGTTTGATTTCTGCAGGTTTCAAGTCAAATTTAAGACCAGTAAAGAAGAAATTTTTAGATCTAGATCATGACAAATACGTTGTTAGCAACCGGCCTAAAATACATCCTTAATTTATTTATTTAAAGCAAGTCTCACTAAACTTCTACTTTCCCCATCACTAAGAAAAGAAAATCTGTGGTACAATCCAGAGATTCGCTGCAAGCTGATTGGCTGTTGCATGTTTGTGTGTCATTTGTAGTTGTAAATCGAGCGAATGACATTTGGACTAACGAAAACCAAATGGAGATCGGAAAATTTAAGACCTGTTTAAAAATTTTTTATTTTCCATTATGAAATTTTAGGCTTTAGGACCCTGTGGAAACCTGTTTTTTTTTTTTTTTTTGTATAAAACAAAACAAAAAAAAAAAAAAAACCCACTCAAGACAAGATCATGCAAGGCAAAAAAAAAAAAAATAATAATAATTTTAAATTAAATAAAATAATTTTTAGATATATTCCAAGTTGAAAACATAGCAGGAATTTATGGAAATTCATTTGAAATTTGGGTTAATGTTAATAAACTGTATCACATACAAACATGGATATATAATATTACTATTTATTTTCGATTGAAATAAATGCAGGGTTGCGCAGAAGAGATATTTAGAGCCTAAAAGATTTGACTCGACACATCAGTAAAAACAAATGTTTGATTAAAAAGTATTTTTTCGGTGGAGTTTACGTATTTATTTTTATATTTGAGTAATGGAAGAATGTCGTGAATAAATTGTTGCGTCAAAGCTTTTCCTTTCGCCTCTTTGATCATATCTTTGATAACAAATGCGTTAATAAAAAAGTGGCGTTAATTTATTTGTGTTAGCGTGTTATTAGCGCCTTCATGTTCACAGCCCTGGGTTTTGCATTTGTTAATATAATTTTCCAGTAGCTTACACACAAAGAAGTTTTAAACATAAATGTATGTAATATTCATGTAATATACGTAAATATTATTATAATTTTGTGTGCAGGATGTAAGAAATGATGCGTGTTATATGATTGAGGAAATGCACAGTCCATGTTGGGGGCGTGGCCTCAGTCGCCCTGCAGTAAGTGTGCTGTGTGCATGTGAGTGATGAATGTGCAGGTAGAAATTCAGCTGAAATCGCATTAAATCTGGGTGTTTTACCCAAAATTATCTTCATCATACTACATTAAAGTTTTTAATAGGCGACCCTGCAATTTTGTACATTTACAGTTTTTCCCCATGGAAAGTTTCCGGTCTTGAAAATTCTCATAATTTTACAACTCTAATAATAAGTGAAGCAATACTCACCCTCCAGAAGCTCCAGACTCGCTCCACCTCCTGTACTCACATGGCTCACTTTGTCCTCGGTGTCCCACTTGGCGCAGCAGGTCGCCGTGTCTCCACCACCTGAGAACATTCATGTCAGACGGAGTCATTAAGCTGCTGAACATTGAAGGAAGATATGAAGATGTTAGAAAGTGAAATCAGGCTATGAATTTGACGACTGGACACCAAGAGCAGACACACACAGTCAAAACTACAAGCCTGTGAGCCTTTGCGAAATACTTTGAAGAAAAAGAGTAAACAGAAGAATCTGGCGCCACCTTGTGGTTGCAATATTTGAAGGTTATCGCTTAACTCTTAACACGATTTTATACCTGGGACACATTGTGCGGTCCCATATGAGCGGAATTAATATGACCATTGTGAAACAGTCATGTCGATTTCTTTGTTTATGGTTCAATGCTGGTTCAACGTCGTACTGGGAGAGAGGCCTACAAAAACTTCAGGAGGACCCTGAAAGGCCGTATTGATTACAGAAACAAAACTCAAATAACTTGAAAACAGCTTTCAATGTGTTGAACAAAAAAAATAAAAAAATAAATAAAATAAAAAAAGAACCTCCTGTGAAGTGATGACTGTAGTCTTCTACGCTAACTATGATTCAATAAGAGTCACCATCATACATGTCGCACTGGAGTTCATCAGATCCATGCATCGTTCATACAGAATTTTAGACAGAATACAGATATGGGCTCAAGTTTGTTGGTACCATGAAATGAGCGCACGACCAACACTAATATATAAAAATAAATTAATCGGACACCGCTGAACTTTTCTTTCGCAGCTCGATGTAGATTGCTGCAGTTTTCCGTGTCCCTCATTCCAAGTTTTCATGTGCAAGATGCAGTACAGAGAACATGCAAGAAACTGATCTGAAAAGCATCGCGTTTAAAGACCTTTTAAAAGATCCTGAAGCTTCTTTGCTTTGATGACTAGAGGTTGACAGGTTCATCGGTTTTGCCAAAAACTTATACCGATAGTTTTTCCGGGTCGTGTCTGGGTTAGCAGCTGGGAAGGTCCGCTGGCATTATAAAGTATTAGAATGGCCTCTAGAGGTGAAATCACTGTTGCCATGTGCCGTTTGTTTTGACAAAAGACTGATGCATTTAAATACAAAAATTTGAGCGTCACCTATTGTTCATAATTGACTAAGTGTCCATGAATAAAAAGAGAAATAAATAAATCTATATATCGGTTAAAAAAAAAAAAAATGATAAAAGTACTTGACTACACTTACCAATAATGGTGATGCAACCATTTTTGGTCACCTCCACAACCTTATCCATGAGGTTCTTGGTTCCCTTGGCGAAGTTATCCCACTCAAACACGCCAACGGGTCCGTTCCATACGATCTGCTTAGCCCTGCCTACAGCGTCGGTAAAAAGCTTGGAGCTCTCAGGCCCACAGTCCAGACCCTGATGGACAATTTATAAGAAAAAGAAAAAAAAAAATGACCAAATGAATTACCAATCATTTTGGCCACAAAGGACCGGTTTAATCTGCCTTTACTGTACAGCTTACCATCCACCCTGCTGGAATGCCATCAGCTACTGAAGCTGTTCCTGTTGTGGCCTTCTCATCAAACTTCTCTGCAGTGATGAAGTCGACAGGAAGGGTGATCTTGACTCCATTCTTCTCAGCTTTGGCCATCAGGTCCTTGACGATTTTGGAGCCTTCCTCGTCAAACAGGGAAGTGCCGATCTGTCGCAATACAGAAGGAAGAACCGTTGCAGATTTACAAAACGGTAGAACTCTAGCAGTGACTGCTTAAAAAAAAAAAAAAAAAAAAATGGAAGGAATTGCAAAACATGCCATAGTTACAGCAGTGACACCAACACTGCTAACAAAAGTACAAGGATTCAACCCTGCGCTTTCCCAGAGCAGTCATTTCAAATTCTATTGGTTCAGGAACGAGACATTTGCAATTAGGTCCAAGTTCACCAAGATAAGGTTGCTGTGAAGCCACACTACCTGCTGGCAGAAGTAAGAGCTTCTGGACATTTACTTTCCAATCTCTTTCTTCTTTTTTTTATTTATAAATTATTCCGATTTTGTCTGATCTAGGCAGCTCGGTATCTAAAAACCAGTTTACATCAAAGTCCGCATTACCTCCATGTTCTTGAGGACCTTGAGGAAGGTGAAGGCCATGCCACCGCCAATGATCATCTCGTCCACTTTGTCCAGCATGTTGTTGATCAGCTGAATTTTATCTTTGACTTTGGCCCTGCAATCGAAACAAATACATTACGTTGATTTTTATCCAATAAAACCTGAATAATTGAAATTAGCAGTCTAGAGTCCCTGTTTGACGAGCTCATCACTGGGTCGGTCTACTCAGAAAAGCCAGTAACCAGGAAGAAGTCAGAAGAAGAAAAAAGCTGATTGCTGGAACGTTTGGTTATTGACAAAAATCCATACCGATAGTTTTTCCTGGGCTGTGTTATGCAGTACGAGACTGGCCTCTAGAGGTGAATCACTGACACCACGTGTTGTTCATTTAACGTCTTTTTTTTACTAATTCTTTTATTGTAACCGTTTATTTTAAGTGTTACTATTGATTTAAGTTTGATTGCATGTATAGTTTTCCTTAATATATTCATATTTTTGCATGAAATTTGTATTTATTTTTTGTTAATCCAGTATCATTTTTTTTTTAAACTATCGGTTGATTAATCGGTTTATCGGCAAGTACGATCCAACTTAGCTATGGGTTTCTGTAAAATCCACTGTCGGACGACCTTTAGTTATTATAATGCTAATGTGGCATGCCAAACTGATGGCCATAGGTCCACAAAAGTTTATCCATAGCGGCTTTAAAGTCATGGACAAAGTCTAAATCTTCTTGTTTGACAAAAGTTCTGTAGTTTCATGTTTGCCAAGTTGAACAGGATTCTTGCGTAATTTCAGACTCTGACCTTATTCCAAAGCACAAGCCAAACCCTACACAACCTTCATCGTGCATTAGAGCAGGAGAATTCTGAGCAAACATCTCACACTCTCAGTTCAGGAATCTATTCCTGAATCGTTACTCCAAGTTTCATGAGCCCGAGTTAATTAAGTTCAGCAGGCGACATGAAGCATGTGTAATTACTACATTACTGTAACAATCACTTCACAAAAATAGCTCAACATTCATTTTCATTGGTCCGTCTCAAAGCAGCAGATGCATCTTACCCACAAAAGCCTGAAAAAGTAAAAGAGTTCAATCGAATACAAAACCCTCACCCTCCGAGAATGGCCAGGAATGGTCTCTGTGGCTTCTCCAAAGCCATCGCGAAGTAGTCCAGCTCCTTCTTCATCAAGAAGCCTGCAGCTTTCTGAGGCAGATCTACTCCAACCATAGAGCTGCGAAATAAGCAAATATGAATATTCATAGATACACAGATTCTTCCAAGACATAACGCAAGAGATGTCTCGAGGTGTACCTGTGGGCTCTGTGTGCAGTTCCGAAGGCATCGTTAATGTAGACGTCACCCAGTTTAGACAGGGAGGCCCTGAAGGCATTGATCTCCTCCTGGGATGCTTTGGTCTAGAGAAAAATAATAATAATAAAAGAACACTTAGGAGGCTCTTTTGACTGCATGTTAAGCCTTATGCTAAGTTGAAGTCAAAATTTTGTATCGTGTGTAAGAACAAAGTATTTTCTTGTAAACAGGGCTGATATCAAAACTTTTCGATACCACCTCGTATACATGCACCTTTAAACAAGATAAAATATTTTTGTTTAACCACAGCGGTGGTAGTCAGAAAAAGCCAGGACAGTGAGTCCCACTTTAGAACCCATAGGAAGGGGAAAAAAAGTAAGGAAAACTGTATACATTTAATATTGAGACCTTCAGAGGTCACAGATTTATACACAAATCATCACGTACATCCTTAAATAAGGCTTTAAAGTTCATAACGTTTGAACTCCGTTGAAAGAAAGGTCACCGAAGTGCATATAAAGTGCTTGGCCCGCATTCCACTGCAGGTCCGACGTCCATGAAGGTTATTCGATCTTTTACTTCTACTGTACCATTGAGGGAACCTCAGAAAGGTCAGGAGGGCAGCTGCGTTGTCTCCTCCTTCCTCGCCATCTCCCGTTCCCTACTGTGCATTCCAGTCAGGGCTCCATGGACCAGAAAAGCAACACACGGCACATCGGTGGCCTTTTCTCCAAATGTCAAAAGGCGAGGCGTATATACCGCGGGTCAGACCCTGCTCTTTTGATGGAATAGCGTGTGGATGGTGGTGAAGGTTCAAAAACGTGTCTCAAAAGAAAACTAGCGTCTTAGCTGTGATGAGATTCCGTATGTTGATGTCTTGTTATATCGCTTGACTGATTTCCTACAGTCAATGTTCAAGGTAATGTGTGTAAAAAAGAAACACGCAGACAATCATTTGCTGCTAACAAGCTGCTACTGTAGAGTAAGACCCACCTCTGGGGGAGATCATCAACACTAGAGGTTGAACAATTCATCAGCACCAACAGTTTGATTTTAGGAACTATTAGGCAAAAATCCACACCATAAAATCCATTGCCAGCTTTTAGTTCGCTGTTATTACAAGAGCGACCTCTAGAGGTGACTCACTGACACCACGTGCTGACCACGTGCGGCACGGAGAGCGCAATATTCCATAATTATATTTATTAATTAAAAAAGTCATTTATTTTGTTAAGCACATTTTCCTGGATTCAGTACTTTTGTTTGTAATAAAGCTCAGTACTACTTTACATGGAGTGTTTTTTTTTCAGTATCCAATTCGGTTCAGATATTGGCAAGTACAAGCCAACCTCGCTATCGCTAACAGTAAAATACACTATTGGTACACCTCTAGTCAACATACAGGATGTTCACAATCTGCCCCAGTGATGTCCTGCCCCCAGAGGACACACCACCTTCAACATATGTTAGATATATTAAAAAAAATTAATACAATTATAGTCTGATTAGATTTCAGAGACACCCACCTTGTTTCCTGCAGCATCTTTGCCCTTGCCCTCTTCGGCCACGTGGAAGCGCAGGTTCTCCAGAAGAAGGATGGAACCCACGGGAGGATCGGCACAGGCTTTTTCCACTTCAGCACCAACGCAGTCTTTCAGAAACTGAACATCTCTGCAACGGCAACCACTGCGATCAACTCGTTTCTGCTCAGACGTTCTCTCATCATATGTTTCAATGTTACTGTAATCTCTAGGATACTGGAACGGCTCGCTTACTTTCCCAGGAGGTTCTTGAGTTCTGCGGCCACAGGTTCCAGAGAGTACTTGTCAGGCATGGGGACGCCATCGGGTCGGCCCAAGTGGCTCATCAGCACCACTGATTTGGCTCCATTGTTTAAACAGTGCTGGATGGATGGAAGTGCAGCCTTGATCCTAGGACGGAAATCAGATACCGATTGCAAGGTTGGTTATTGGCAAGTATAATCCAAATCAACTGATTTTTTTTTTTTTTTTTTTTTTTCAAATCGGTAATAAGTTTCAGTATATTAAAAAAAAAAAAAAAAACCTACACTATATGTAAGCCAATGCTAAACTTTTTTTTACAAAAAAAAAAAAAAGAATCAAAAGTGTGTTATAAAAATAAATACGAATAAACTAATAAATTACCAATAATAGATAAATAAATATATTCCAGCAGTGTAAAAACAAATAGCACGTGGTGTCAGTCGTTTGCCTCTAGAGGCCGCTCTCGTAATGATAGCGGACCGAAATCCGGAAAAACTATCGGGATGGATTTTTGCCAATAGCTGAAGGTTCCAGCGATCAACTATGTGTGGCGATTATGCTGCAAAACTGATTGTGTGACCACTATTAATTTAGGGAAAAAAACCTTATGCTTACATAAAGAAATACAGCAAAAAGATAGAAACATACAGGTTCTACAGTATTTTACCTCTGGTTGTTCGTGATGGCCTTGTCCTTCATGGGCACATTGAAATCAACCCTGTGCAAAAGAAATCACATTTTTTTAGATTAAGTCTACTATAGCACATTACCTGTACTGAAAATGAGGAAATGAACAGACTGATGTATTGCAATAGTGAAGAGTGAAGGCAATACTCCTTCCTTCCTTTTTTTTTTCCATTTTCAAAGTGCCTGTGGTTGTGCAAAAAAAGGCCAGCAAAGGAACTCTAAAAGCCATTTTCCATTTGGCAAAGAAAATATTACCGAGGGGAGAAACGCAAACCTGACCACAAGTCACACAGGATCTGACGCCATTTTTCTGCCATGATTAAACCTCCCAACCTTCTCCCCCACCAACGAAAGACCTAAAAACCCATCATCAGGCAGTGATCGTGATTTCTCACACACAAACACACTACTATGAAGGAGTTTGGACCTGACTCACTGCTTCAATACATTTAAAACTCTGGAATTTACTCAGACGGGGTACAGCACCAAGGCGACGTGTCTGAATGAACGTTTCTCTGCTTGTTGTATGAGTCAGAAAGACTTCTTTCAAACCCACACATCCACGTGTACCATGGCATGTGTACCTCAAACGTCTTTTACCTCCACATCCTGTGAATGTTCCTCCATCTTTCTGCTTCATAACCAGTTAAAAAGAGATTTGGTTCTAGAACAAGGAGCTGAAATCTGTTTTATCTGAGGATCATGGAATCATTAGTGCAAACGCTGATACCATTTTTTTGGTGTTGCAGGAAAGGATTTCAGAAGGTCAAGTGGAGTGTGCAGCAAGTTAAGGAGAAAGATTATCATCATTTTCACCAAAGATTATCAAGAAAACACTGAAGAAGGTCTTGAGTGGTGTGTTGGATGTTCGGCTGATAGATTGAGATCATCATCACGGTCTTTACACATTGATGAGGATCTTCTGGAGGTTAAGGAGACAAAACCTTCTTTTCATCATCATCTTCATTAAAGATTATTGGTATAATGCTTAAGAAGGTCTTGAAGGGTTGCTGGGGGTTAAACAGACAGATCACCACCATCATCTTCACCAAGGAGTATCAGGAAAACACTGAAGGTCTTGAGGTGTGTGTTGAAGGGTAGGCAGACAGACTCTTATAATCACCACCAAGGATTATCAGGAAAGTTTTTAAGAAGGTACCGCAAGGTGTGTTGGAGGTTAGAGACACAGATAATCATCATCATCATAATCATTACCACCACAAATTACTGGGAAAACACTAAAGAAGTTCTCGAGGTTTTTGTTGATTATCAGGAAAAACACTGAAGGTCTCAGGGGATGTGTTGGATGTTAGGCAGACATTTCTGATCTTCTCACCAAAGATTCCTGTTGCATACCGAATGCATGAGCAATGGATGGATGGATGGATGGATGGAGAAGTTATATAATAGGTCTGAGAAGCAATGGCTTCATTTTGCAGCCTCATCATGCACAATTTGAGCATAAATATACTTTGAAATTTCAGTCTCAGAAGAAAACTGAAGGATGTCAGTGGTTTGAATGGATCTTCAGCCCTGTAGGACTGATTATATGTGGAGTTCCTTCTTGCTCAGTAACGTCAAGGTTACATTTTGACATGCAGACATTAAGAGTTAACACAAATATTTTCACACTCTAATAACACAATGTTTGTGTATTTTAATAAACCAGGGGTTTTAGACTGCGCTGTAACATGGCGGCTTCCTGAGCACCCTGAGATGTCACCTGCCTCAATTCAGCCGGTTAATAAACACTCACCTCATAACCACACGTTTTCCATTAACGTCCACTTTATCCAACGTGAGCTTGTTTGACAGAGACATGTTGGAAAGCTCGAGTTTGTATAGTTTTTCCTTGGTTCCTCTGTACTACAATGTGGCCTCCTCCCTCGCTGAGCAGTTCCCGAATGAGAGTGACCTTAGCTTGAAGCGCATGCAGACCATGTAGGCGGGGTTGTTTTAGAGAATACGATGCGTATTGGTTGATTTTGAGACAAAGTAGGCGGAGATGTGGTACTTTTACCTTCGCTGATTGGCTGCGCTTGCTGTCAATCAAAAATTCTTACTCGCATTTGCTATTTTTGGCGTTTCAATTACGGCAAATCTCATTTGGGTGCAGTAAATAGTAAATAAATATTATAATTAAATACTTAATTAAATGTATAAAAAAATATTTTGAAAAAATTAAAAAATAAACCGCGTTATTTTCTGGTTTTGGCAGTCAGTGTCTTATGGCACGTAGGCAATGGTTTCTACAGACTCATTGTTTTTTTTATAGAAAGAGACACAACAGCGACATCTAATGGCGGTCCAGTGATGCATCATTTAGATTCTTCTTCTTCTTTCGGCTGCTCCCATTAGGGGTCGCTACAGCGGATCATTCGTCTCCATACCACCCTGTCCTCTACATCTGCCTCTTTCACACCAACTACCTGCATGTCTTCCCTCACCACCTCCATGAACCTCCTCCTTGGCCTTCCTCTTTTCCTCTATCCTGGTGGCTCCATCCTCAGCATTCTCCTACCAATATAACTCATGTCCCTCCTCTGCACATGTCCAAACCATCTCAATCTCGCTTCCCTCACCTTGTCACCAAAACATCTTACATGGGCTGTCCTGCTAATGAACTCATTTCAAATCCTGTTCATTGCCGTCACTCCCAATGAAAACCTCAACATCTTCAGCTCTGCTACCTCCGGCTCCACCTCCTGTCTTTTACTCAATGCCACTGTCTCTAATCCATACAACATCTCAGGTCTCACCACAGTCCTATAAACTTTCCCTTTCATTCTTGCAGATACCCTACTATCACAAATCACTCCTGTCACTCTTCTCCACCCACTCCACCCTGCCTGCACTCTTTTCTTTACTTCTCTAACACACTCTCCATTACTTTGCACTGTTGACCCCAGGTACCTGAACTCCTCCACCTTCTCCACCTCTTCTCCCGGTAACCGCACCACTCCACTGCCCTCCCTCTCATTCACACACATGTACTGTCTTACTCCTACTGACTTTCATTCCCCTTCTCTCCAGCGCATATTTCCACCTCTCCAGGCTCTTCTCAACCTGCTCACTACTCTCACCACAAATCACAATATCATCTGCAAACATCATAGTCCAGGGAGACTCCTGTCTGACCTCGTCCGTCAACCTGTCCATCACCACTGCAAACAGGAAAGAGCTCAGGGCCGATCCTTGATGCAGTCCAACCTTCACCCTGAACCAGTCTGTCTTCCCTACTGCACACTTCACTGCTGTCACACTGTCCTTATACATGTCCTGCACCACCCTCACATACTTCTCTCACACAGCAGACTTCCTCATACAATACCACAACTCCTCTCTTGGCAATTTGTCGTACGTGTTCTCTAAATCCACAAATACACAATGCAATTCATTCTGTCCTTCTCTATCAACAAGACGCATAATTTAGCTATTATATATAAAGGACAAAACAGCTTTTATACAAAATTCTAAATGTATGTTAAAACATATAAATCTACACAGAGATCAAGAGAAACACATAGACCTTGCTCAAGCACACATGAAGAGCAACATCTTAACCATCGAGCTTCCACCTCCCACGTGTGGTTCCTCACTAAACTGTGCCCAACCAAAATCAAAGCACACTGTATAACGCTTATTACACATTCCCTTGACTTGAAAATGTGTGCCTATAAGTTTAGCCCTAATGAGCATTTAATTGGCAACAGCGGTAAGGAGAAATTCCATGAGACGGTAAGAGGAAGAAAACCTAGAGAGAAACCAGAGAGAAAAAGGGAATCAATTCCTTATTATCTGGGTTTAACTGAATGTTCATTCATTATAGATCCAAAAGTACAGCCTTCTGATCAGTATCCCAAAACCCTCAGTACTGACCCACTACCTAGTTTTGTTTTATCACATTTTTTATCTAGCATACAGGCACACATATCGATTAGAATCTCACCACTAACTAAAACATCACTGGCCATCTTGGTACTCATTTTGATTTGAATGGTGGACTATTCTGAGCACAGCACTGGCAACAAAAGTATGAAAGAGAGTCAGTGATGTAAAAAGGACTGAGAACAGAGACATTCCTGATCACCATCACCGTCTCTCTGCTTGTGTTCTATATGGTGGATCTTCAGCCTGAATACATTCATTAGAGAACATTTGAAATGTGTTTGTATTAATATATTAATATGATGTGAGGTTCAGTTACCAGCGTGACACTAAAACAGGCAGTAATAATGAGTCTTTGAAAACACAAGTATCCGCACTTCTACTTGATTGAAGAATGTATGTACATTTGAAATCTCTTTGATCTTAAATAGGGTTAAGATCAAAGATCTACAGCAGAAGATCTTCCACTCCAGCCCATGTAAAGTATATATTCAGAGATGGCTTTGTGCACAGCTGCATTGTGATGCTGGAACAGGTTTTGGGGCTCGTAGTTGAAGTGAAAATTTTATGCTCCTGCATCCAAAGTACAATTGTGTGCCTTCGGCTTTGTGGGGACGAACCACATATGGCTGGAAAAGTCAGGTGTCCCAATACTTTTGTTCGAATAGTGTAGCTCGGGGTCAATGCTGGACTTATAATAAGCCACCAAAAATTAAGAACAGGTTATAAATGTTGGCTTACTGATGATAATAAAACCACAAAACAGCACAATATTTCTATTTAATTTATTACATTTGTACAGACATGTCCGACCAACAGGGAATTAGGTGTAAAGCAAATCCATGAACCAAATGGAACGATTGGAATAGTGTTTCCCATTACTCCTTCCACTCTTTAGGCTGGACCTTGCCAACAGGGGACAGATTCCACGAGATGCCAGTGGATGTGATCACCTGCAAAGCATTTACGCACAACAAAAGATGTACGGTTATGAAAAGGCGTAGCAAAATGTCAAATTTGGGCGGAGAGGTCATTGACACTTACATAGGCCCAGACTGCAGTACAAAACGTTGCCCCTGTAACCAGCAGCGGCATGCCGAACTTCGCATGGAACGCTCGGGATGCCTCTGAAGACACGTGTCTCACGGCAACCTGACGTCCGGCTTGTCCTGAAACAAAAGAGCGAAGGGTTTGTTTTGATTTTTAAATTAAAAGGCGGATAATTCTATAGATGTGACCGTTCAAGACCAAAATTCATCTCATTAGAGGTCACTAAACAGCTGTATTAGGTGTTGAACTCAATTCTACAATAAATAAAATTGGTCCTTATTTTAGAAGTTTTTCCACTCAACCTGCATTAGTTTTATAGAGATACGGCTTTTAAAGTAAAGCTTTCTATTTATTTAATAAATAGGACAAAGGAATGAGCAGAACCGTGCCAACTTTCATTTTAATAATGTTTTGGTAGAAAGCAACATTTTTTCTTTGACCCAATAAACTGCTAATTCATTTGTGGCCTTTCAGTAGAAAGAAAGTTTGAAATAAGAGGATTAAATTAGATCAGTTTAGACATCTGACACTAAAAATGTATTTAAAAAATCCCTTAGCCTCAATCAAACCTTAATATAAACCCAATAATAAAGAAAATCCCTTCACTCCAATTAAAGCACCAGATTTTGTTCATATTACATATTAAATTAGACTGCCGTAAATCGGTGCAAACTGTCGCAAACGACCTGCCATAACATTGCATGACATTAGCTAATCTCCCGGAAGATATTACACATTAAACGTAAAACTATAGGAATTAGAAAGTGGGGGAAAAAGGCATAATTTAATGAACACGTTTTCGGTTTATAAAACCATGATACATTAGTTAATTAGTTGGTTCTTTGTCTGGTATTGTTTTCAAGGAAGTGTACATTGACAGCGTGTTCGCGTGTCTCGATTCGGCTTTAATTATCAGCTCTCGTCGTAGCTTTTAAACAAATTAAATTGCATGATAATGAAAAAAGTCGACTTGAACAAATATCCAGGCTTACCATTGAGGTTTAGAGCTGCTTTAGCGAAGCGGTACATGCTTGTCGGCTGAGAATGAGGCTGACTCTGTACACGATACCCTTGAACAGTATAAAACAAAATGGCGGTCAGCGCACACCGGAAATAAATACAACCGCTAGGGGCGCTGTGTTGATTCCGCTCAGGGTTGAGATGCGTATTATTGGTTTTTTTTTGTGGTTTAAAAAAATTAATTCTTTTTATTTTACCGTTTAAAATCGTAAAGTATGTGAAATAATATTGTATACTTTATTCAACCAAGAACACTGATCACTAAATTGTCAACCAGAGCATTCTTATAGTTATAGAGATACAATCTATAGATACAATCAATATACATTCCTGCAAACTTATATACTACAAATAAATTACTATAATTATAATAATAATTTAAAAGCTAAGATTGTGTAATTTGTGTTGCTCGTGTCAGGATGGCCGAGTGGTCTAAGGCGCCAGACTCAAGGGTTCTTTCCTTCCGTATGAGCGGGTATTCTGGTCTCCGATTGGAGGCGTGGGTTCGAATCCCACTTCTGACACATAAATCTTTTTTTTCCAAAAAGTTCACAAAATACTTCTAATTATCAAATATTATGCGCTGTGGTCCATATCTGGATATTTCATATTACAAAAATACATTTACATGCTTTCAGTGGTGGTGTGTCATGCATTTCACCCCTAGGCCTTCAGTGGAGTCAGTTGACCTCTTAGATATATATAGCATTTGACAAGTGCTCAAATCCAGAGCAATTTACAACTGAGCAGTTAAGGATTAAGGGCCTTGCTCAAGGGCCCACTTTGGTGGGGCTGGGATTTGAACTTGTGACCTTCTAAGCCAAGGCCCAATGCCTTAATCACTAAACTACCACCACCTTTTAATACCGTCATTGTTTTCTATGTTCTATTGTAAATAAAATGTGTTCATGAAATTTGCAAATCATTGCATTTTGTTTTTATTTGCATTTTACACAGTCCCACCTTGTTTTTGGAATTGGGGTTTTATACATAAACAAGGTGGTATTAAAAATTTCGAGACTAATGATGTAACCGGTGCTGTTCTGACCACGTGCGCTACCGCGTCTGCGATTTCATCACGGAGAGCAAGTTAGAAAACAGAGAAGACATGAAACTGTGCAAATGCGCTACAGAGACGTTTGACTTGACGTACGTTTGACACGCGTTGACGTTACGACGAGGCGTTTTGAGCGGCACGTGAGTGGAACAACATCACCGAAAAACGACGGGAGATCATAAAGACCTTTGACAAACTCGACCCCCAAAAACGTCAAAACCATTCAGCAACTCGTGCATGATGATCGTCGGAGAACGATCCGCATTGATCTCAGTTCCACACCCACCCTACTCGCCAGATTTGGATTCTGCGGACTTCGCCTTCTACCCGAAGATGAAGATCTCAAAAATCACAGAAGATTTCGAAAAGAAGATTTATAGGACACATTCCAGAGTGACATGAACGCTAGGGGGCGCTGTATTACTGTGCAAGAAGAGAATTTTGAAGTAGCACTTTTTTTTTTTTTTTACTTTTTGATAGCACCTCATACACGTGTGTGTATTCTCTTATCTCCTCCCTATTATTGAAATGATTCACCAGCAGTAATAAAGTATAAAAGCAACACCGTGTTCAATTTTTGCTTACATTTTAACACGTAAAAAAAAAGAAGCATGGTCTTGTTTTTATTATATAATGTAAAAAATTAATTTTTCCGTATGCAGACATTTAGAAAGTTTGTATCACTTGTTCCCATATTCTGAGCATGGACTCGATTTGGGAAATTACACTCGTATTCAAATTGTTATGCAAAACACAACGGTCTCTCACACAGACACGTAAATCGACAGTAAGCTACTATTCCAATAGAATCAGCAGAAATAAAAACAAGGTGAAGATAATATGAAAAACGGTTTTAATAAGTATTTCCAGGTACAAGTGCTTAAAAAAAAAAAAAAAAAAACATATTAAAGTCCCAGTGATGGAATGTTAGATTTTGGTCTACACTTGTAGAAATTATAAATCACCCCCCACGTGTATAAAATCTCGTATAAAACGTAGATGTAGTGTATTATAATCGTTTCCATTTTAAATATCGGGTGACAAAGCATAGTCAGGTAGAGTAATATTGTGGTCCAGGTTACATGAGAATGCTTAGTACAAGATTCAGGCCATTTATTGCTCCTGCTGCTGCTTTGAATGCTGAATGAAATCATCTTAGCAAAGGTAAATGATGGCATGCTGAACGTGAAGGCGTGGCGGTTCGGACCGAACAGTCGTGGGCGAAACCAGAATTATCAGGACACGTCGACAACTACACCAGGCGTCGCTTAGACGAGGTACGCGTGGGTGACGCTCGTGCCCTAGTCCTTCTTTTTGTCCTTCGCTTCCTCGTCGTCCGTGTACTCCGTCGGTTCTTCACCAGGTTTCAGGAGTTTGCCGATGTAATCGTATTTGCCTGTCGGAAGAAAACCGGGACAGATGAAACCCCGTGCGGACGTGGCGTGGAAAAACAATAACGTCAAAGTAGTGCTTCGACTTACTGGTGAACTGCATCTCCCACTCGTTCAGACTCTCCTGCTGTGTTGCATTGAGATCCGAAAGATCATCGTGTGTTTCTTTCAAGGCCTCTTTCTCCAGGCAGAACGTAGCCAATCCTCTGGAAGCGTCTTTGCCTGCGAACACTCCGTAAGGACCATCTGGTGGTAAAGAACAACGCTGGAATTAATATGGACTGATTAAATGTATTGCGTTTAATTGATAGTGGTTTTAACACACACACACACACACACACACACACACACACACACACACACGCAATGGAAGTAGTTGACGTTTCACCTAATTGCGTAAAGTCCACAAGGAATGTTTGATTAGACCCTGATCTTTGGCTTTCTCTTCATCCCCATTACTCATTCACATGCTCCAAGCAGCCTCTTAGTTACAAAGTGTATGAAGATCCAGCATGAAGGATGAACTATTTATTCCAGGAATTTAGGAAAAACTACCAAGTGGCCAAAGATGGAAATTAAGGGGTGTGATTTCAAGAAGAAGGAAGTGCACCAAGCTTAGAAGTGCAAAATTATATACATGCACTCAAACCAAGAACATGAAAGACATGAAGGACCTTTTTACTAAACATCAAAAATCATCTATTGCATTTATTAAGAAAAATAAAAATAAAATCACATGCATTTGTTCTGAAACACTGCTCTTTATTTTTTACCAGGCCCGTAGAACTTCTTTCCTCTGGTCACATCAAACACTTTGCCATTGACAGCCATGAGGATCCTCGGATTTGCCACTCCGTCATACGGCTTCAGGTCCTCCAGAGTGAAGTCTCTCTTCTTCAGTTTGGGCAGCGACTCCTCGACTTCCGCCACTTCCGCAGGCTTGTCCCCGAGAAATATTTTGTAGAGCAAAAACACACAAAGGCACAGAAGACTTAGGTTCAGAGGCGACGTGAAGATTTCTTCAAGAACCCCTGGAGAACTTTGCACGGTTTCCTTTTCGGCCATTTTTGTTTCTGGTTCTGTGTGCGTGAGAGAACCGACGCCTAGAGGGAGCGAGCACCAAGCGACCAATCAGAGCCAAGTTTCCGGACGCAGCTACGTGTTAGCCAATCAGCTGCCTGTAAGACTTTCTCATTATTTACATAATCAAATATTTAATAACAGTGATCTGGTGTGAGAGCTGCTTTTCCACGTGTATTGTTAAGCATGCAATGAATGGTGCATTTAATCAAAAGACGATATTTTATACATTATAATATTACATTTACTAAACTTTCTTTCAAATTGGAGAATACAAACCATTCAGGCATAAAATTTGCCTAATATTCCACCTTTTGCTGCCAAAACAGTTCTGCCCCATCGAGCATTAACACTATTAACTTCTTCAGCAGTTTGAGCCTATCACTGAAACACTGGATGGGACACCAGTACATTGCTGGACACCAATCATACCAAGGGGCAAGTCATCTAACATACAGGAATGTTTTTGGAAGGTAAAAAAAAAAAAGATCAGATCAAGAGAAGAACATGTGCATTAACCTGAGCTCTGGATTAAATATAGGATCTGAGTCAGCAAATCTTCCTGCATATCAGATAAGCAGTGGAGACGTGCTCAAGAATGCCTTTCCTATGATAAAATCACTGCAATGCACATGCTTTCAAGTGGACTATTCAGCTGAATAAATTGCAAAATACTTTGTGATTGTGAACATCTGACTATCAGACTCATATGTCTTGAACATAAATTTGGATTTTGTTCATTCAGCTACAAGAGTATTAGTGAGATCAGACACAGCACATATTTAGTGGTGTGGGTGGTGTTTGAGTTCATCCCCAAGGTGTGCAGTGGGCTTGAGGTCAAGGCTGTCTGCCACGTGTTCATGGAGCTTGCGTTCACAAGGACATAAAGTAGTAATACCACAAGCTTACAGAGACATTAGTTATAACTGTGCTTAAAGACGGACCTGTTCTATGTGAATGTATGCATTGATTTTAAAAGCAAGTGATTGAAGTCTTATTGATTATAATTGATAATGAATTGATAACTGTTCTAAAAAATTATCAAGACTGATACAAAAAAAGTTAATAGTTTTGGCAAATGATAAATTCTATAGAATAGACAGAAATCAAAGGGTTGCCTAATAAATAGAAATGTAGTCCATAAGTTTTCACTTACAGTTGTGTGTAATATCGCTCCTAATCACCAGAGGGCGCCATGCAGCTCTTAAAACGAGTGTGGCGTCATCGCTGAAGAAAAGATCAACCAGGAAAAACAAATCGTGTAAAGTCCAGTGACGTGGCCTGCTGAGGATCTCCTGAGCACAAGTAATTAGTTTTGTTTCAATTTTTATGCTGTTTAAATCAAAATTATCTTTGTACCATGAGCGTTAAAACAAGCAGATAATTATCTTTTTATATAATTTTCTTTTCATTCCTAAAGACTTCCGTTTCCTCTCAACGTTTTAAAAAATAACAATCTATTTAAGATAATATAATCTGTATAGTGCACTGTATATACAATGGAGAGTTTTTTTCCACATGCAGGCATTTTATACTGGATTTTCAGTGATTTGGCGTTTAATACTAAAAGAAAACAGCCGCAGCTGTTTATTGAGCCTTTACAGCTGTTCCCAGATGTGACCTCAATGAGTTAGAGCAGGAATGTTGACACTTGTTCGGCTTTCGAGCAAGTCATAATGATCTACCTACATATAAATATATAAATCCATAAGCATATATATATATATATATATATATATATATATATATAGAGAGAGAGAGAGAGAGAGAGAGAGAGAGAGAGGGAGGGAGGGAGTGTATATATACACTATGTTGGTGTACCTTGCATAACTGCTTCAACCCTTATGGCACACTGTAATTCAATACATTTATGGTCGCAACATTACTCTGACGATTTGAACTGAATGGAGTCAGGGGAGATGAGAGATCTCAGACTGTACGTCAGTCAAGTGACAAATGGCGTAGGGAGGATAGATGATAGACTAACATCTGAATGGCATTTAATCTACATGCACTACCCTTGAGATCTATCAGTCGACGGATGTATTGGGCACCCCTGACTTAGGAATTGTCTGTGCAGGCAGGGAGACATACACAGAGGCATGTAATAAGTAAAAACAAGTGTTTAACGGTCACTGGAATAAAAATTGAACATCCAGAATAAACATAACGACAGTACAGGAATAACATTGAGTGATGAAGTGAAGAACACTGATGATCTCTTCATCATGGCACCTGTTAGTGGGTGGATTTATTTATTAGACAGCAAGTGAGCATTTATTCCTAAAAGTCGATGTGTTAGAATGGATTTGAGCGAGTTTGACAAATTGTGACGTCTAGACGTCTGGGTCAGAGCATCTCCAAATCTGCAGCTCTTGTGGGATGTTCCCGGTCTGCAGTGCTCAGTATTTATCAAAAGTGCTCCAAGGAAGGAACAGTGGTGATCCGGCGTGGCTCTTTGAAGCATGTTTTAAAGAGAATGTGTGTTTTTAATTTATTTAAACTGGTTTTCAGGTCAGGATCTGCCCGTTATTGCTATAAGATGTCGGAGAATGGACGCCCAGCCGCTGATCTACAGGAGAACGTGAAAGACAACACCCTCAAAGAGGAAACAGACAGTGATTCTTTTTATGACGCCCAGAGCGACAGCTCCGCTGACGTAGCCCCGACTCGAAAGACGAGGAAGAGACCGGAGAACAAACCCCCTCCTGAGCTCCTGGAAAGTCCGAAGTCAGCTGGTGTGGCTGAAAATGTATCAAAGGTAAATCAGAGTGTATTCCCTGGAAATACTGACCTTTCACCAGTATGGTATAAAATAGATCATTTATATTATCATATATGAAAATTTTGCAAAGATATCACAGTATTTAAGGTATCCAACATTTAAACGGTACACACTGATGACGGAGAAGATCACATCGTTTTAGTGACTCGATTCTTTGAATCTCAAAATTAACGAATCTTTTTTGTCATTTAGTTCATTTCTTTCCTGTGATCAAAAAATAAGATGTAACGTCTACAGGAGTCACGTGATAACACAAAAATTTACGACTCGGACCAGAAGACACAAGAGATGAACTACTCGATTCTGGTTCCTGTACATTTTGCGACCCTTTGGTCATGCGTGTCTCTTTAAAACGACTCCTCCTCCTGAATCACATTAAAGACTCGTTCAAAACGAGTGATTCGTTCATGAACGACTCATCACTAGTGCACACTGGGCGGACAAAGGTTTGTGGACGCCCGAGCATAAGGTTGATATGCGCTATTTTTGAACATCGAGCATTTGCTGTTATAATAGTCGCCAGTCTTCTGGGAAGATGCTCCACTAGATTTTGTGGAGATGGAAGAACCACATATGGTTGAAAAAGTCTGGTATCCCAATACCTGCAGTTTCTAACCTTAGTCATTGAAAGAAAGAATTCACACACCTGCTTGTTGGAATTGTCTTTATTTGTTTGTTTGTTTGTTTGTTTGTTTGTCCTTTCTTCAGGCTTCTACACAGACATCTGTAAGTGAAGGTGGTTGGGGAAGCTGGGGAAGCTGGGGAAAGTCTCTTCTTTCTACAGCCACTGCCACTGTTGCCACCGTGGGCAAGTTCCATCATCGTTATCATTTTATCAAAACCGGCTGTAAATTAGTACGAGACTAGAATGACGTGATGGTGTGTTCGTTCTCTGATTTCAGGCCAAGGTCTGTCTCAGGTCATCGAGAAGGCGGAGACATCTTTGGGAATCCCCAGTCCTTCAGAGCTCTCAACCCAGGTGGAAAAGGAGCAGGAAGCAGATGGTACCGTACCCTGTACGCATAATTTCCGACAACTGAAAACTCAAAACACACACACATCAGAAATCCAAAAAAAGGAGGTGTCTCATTCCTTATATACACAATAGGGACAAAGGTTTGTGGATACCTGAGGATAAGAGTATGTTCCACTAGACACAAGGGTGTTAGTAAAGTCAGGTACTGACAATTGCGTGCCTCCAGCTTTGTGATAATCCGATCTGATGACATCATTAATCCAGATTCTGATATAACATCATTATCAGCCCTTGTATGTTGTGAAACGGAGGGGCGAGAGCGCCTCACGCTGGCGGCTCGAACTGCCTCGATATTCTCTGGCAGGTAGGTCGTTCCAACACCGCCTGGAGATTTCTTTTTTACAATCTGAACCCGTTTCTTTAAAACGAGCAGACGGGACACGATCATCACGATGATGCGCGACCGCTTTATTATAACCAGAGGTGGAAAGTAACCAATTAAATTAAAATTTACTTCAAATTACGTTAATGTAACCGGGTTTTTTTTTTTTTTGCGTACTTTGACTTTTTAAAGTAGTTTTTTAAATCTGTAATTTGACTTAAGTTTTGTTTGAAGTATTGTACTTAAATATATTTAAAATCAAATCCATTACTAAGTAAAAATTTATTAATAAATAAATAAAAAACAAAATAATGCAAAAAAAAAAAGCGACTCGGAAACGACTTGATTGGCAAATAACAAACGCACTTTTTTTTCTCCTTTAGTGTGTGTGTGTGTGTGTGTGTGTGTGTGTGTGTTTAAAATTCATATTGTGGAATTCGACACACGGCGAAAGCAAAACAGCATGGAATGAAAAGTCGTTCAGTGCGTGCGATCGCGGTCTGAATCCTGAATCTGCATTTGTGATTTCTCTCCTTATCATTAATAACAGTATAAAGGGAAAAAACAAAACAGAGAAACTGCACAACTCGCATCAGACTCAAATTATCGCTTGTAGTCATTTTTTTTTTTACTTCATTACATTTTTTGTAATTGCACTTTAATTACTTTGTGTTACGCGGACAATCTGCAGTACTTTTATTTAAGATGTTGTGTTGGACCTCCTCAGCTCCTCCCAGCTCCAGCGAAGAAAACACAGCAGAAGGATCCGGTACCGTGTTGGGAAGCGCGATGGGAATGTTGTCCTCCAGCAGTATGGGAATGCTGTCGTCTCTGTCCAGTGCAGTCCAGAATACAGTAAGAATTTACACCTACAATATTTTCATTATTAGTGAACTTTTTTAATGAATTTTTCTTTCACATTTTAAACGTTTTCTGCCCTGTTGTTTTGTCTGGCAGAGCAAAACAGTAATAAGTGGTGGGCTGGATGCTTTGGAGTTTATTGGAAAGAAGACGATGGACGTCATAGCAGAAGGAGACCCAGGTTTCAAAAAAACCAAAGGCCTGATGAACAGATCGTCCACTTTGTCCCAGGTGTCTACAGAGACGGGGCGAAAGAAAAACGCGAACGTCTTTAAAACAAGTGAAAAAGATCCTAATTATGTATTAATTTAATTCCGGATTCTCTTCTCTGTTCAAGGTTCTGAGGGAGGCAAAGGAACGAGAGCAACAGCAGACGGCCGAGAAGGTCACCTCGGAAACGGAGAAGAAGGCTCATTATGGGATGCTGTTTGACGAGTTCCAGGGCCTGTCTCATCTCGAAGCTTTGGAGATCCTGTCCAGAGAGAGCGAAGCGAAGGTAGAGACGAATCTTCGCAGAAGTTTAGCATTGAAATAGAAACCGTACTGAAGGGAAAGAGCGTTCGCTCTTTATAATATAAATGAATTATATATGACTGCAAAAGTATTGGGATGCCTGGTTTCTCCAGCCAGTTTGAAGCACACAAATAAATCGTATTTGGATGCAGTAGTGTGGAAGATCTCCTGCTATTGAGCTTCAGCCGTATTGAACACCTTTGGGATCAATCCACATGAATCTCCACAAAATCTCCACAGAATCTAGTGGAACATCTTCCCAGAAGAATAGAGATTATTATAAAAGCATGAAAGATGGCCCCTAATTGTGGGATGAGATCCTCAAAATGAATCTTATGGTCCACAAACTTTTGTCCATGTCGTGTAGGTCACAAAGTAAATCTAACATGCTCATTCATGATGCAGATACACACGTTTCTCGAAAAGAGTCGTATATATCCGATTTGGTTTCCTGAAGAACGTGATGTCGATGTGCGCAGGTGAAGTCGGTGCTGAGCACATTATCAGGCGAAGAGCTGACCACCCTGAGAGACGATCTGGAGCAGATCAAGGAGTCCTTCTCCTTGATGGAGTTTGACGATGAGGAAGTGGACGATCCACAAGGTACGCGAGGGTCCAGCAGTGGCAGCCTGGTGGTGCTGGGATTTGAACCCGATCAGATCCGAAATTTAACATCTTTTCCACTGAGCTACCAATTTCCTAAAATGACATACATTTACATTTCTGCCATTTGGCAGATGCCCTTATACAAGAAGACACGTTTATCTGATTTATAGAACTGTGCAGGTAAGGGTTAAGGGCCTTGCTTAAGGGCCCAGCGGTGGCATCCTGGTGCTGGGATTTAAACTCGAGTCCTTCTGATCAGAAATCCAGCATCCTTACCACTATCACTGCAGTGCAGAGATTCTCATTTATACAGAAGAGGCAGCATGACAGTGCTAGGATTTGAACTCATGTCCACCTGATACAGCAGTTTAACACCGTAACCACTGAGCTTCCACTTTTCCATATAAAGCTTTCATTAAAATGTTTATGTAGAATAAATTATCAATTCCAAAAGATTATGAAACGGTGCCTCCCAGAGCACAGAGGGTTAAGGGCCTTGCTCAAGGGCCCCAAGAGTGGCAGTAACCCAGAGCCTTAAACCCTTAGCTGCCACCTCCCCCGATAATTAAAAAAATTCCACAATTTAGTTAATGCATGAAATTTTTTTTGTTATTTATTCATATTTTGGGGAAAAGAACCGATTTCCTTTGGACAGGTTTTGTATCTTTTCCTCAAAGAAATTGCAATCGTATTTTTCTCTCTCTTAGTGGACGATGGTGAAAATTTCACAAAGGAACTGACAGACACATTAAAAAAGCTCCACATATCCACGTCGGCCGAGAGACTCGGGAAGGTACGTGTTTTTATCGTTAGAAGCGACGGACGGTGGAAGATTATTATTAGCTTGAATATTTGAAGGAAAAAGAAAGTTTAATTGTTTACGGTGTTTCAGGCTCGGAGGAACGCATTCGAGCGCATCGTGAAGATTCCGACCGAAGCGAAGCAGCAGCAGGACGAGAGCAGCGAGCAGGAGGCCCCGGTGATCACGTGCACCGTCGAGGTCTGACTGATCCCTCTTTTTTTTATTAGATTCAGTTTTTTTGCAGTGTGAACTGTTCCTTTTCCCTATCGCATGATTCGATTTTGTAGCGTTTGCGTCCCTCGTTGCAGGATGCTCACTGTTATGCTATCACGAGCTTGGCCGAGCTCACAGCCAGATCTATTGAGCAGTTCCACAAGGTGGCAGAAATGCTTCTTCATACCAGTGTTGAGGAGGTCACTGCTCTGGAACAAGCCAAAGTCCTGGCACAGTACGTTGCTTTTTTTTACATTGGATGATGTGTTGGTATTTTTTTTTTTATATATAATTAAAAAACAACATCCCTGGTGCTTTATTATTATTATTTTTTCTGCATTCAGGATCACGATTGTTCTCTGCAAGGAGATATCAGTGCTGTCGAAGAAATTCACAGCTTGTTTAGCTACAATTGGGGTAAGAGAAAGTACAGTCCCTCCGTCCACACATCTGTTTATGAATTACACAGTGTGATCAAAAGTATTGGGACACCCGACTTCCCCCAGCCATATGTGACCACAAAGTTGGAGGAAAGATCTTGTGCTCAGGTGTCCACAAAAAACTTTTGTCTACAAAGTGTTTGTTCTTATAAATCTTTATTTTGACCCAAATATAATTTTTTTTGCAGACAAATGAGAAGGGAGAGGTTCTGAATCCATTAATCACTGGCGTTTTCCTGGAGGTTTGTTCAATCAATTCACATTTCATCACTTGTGCTTTTTGACTCTATAGAACACTAAAGAAGCGTCGTGTATAATGGCACTATCTTGTGTCAGATGAGGATGGGTTTCTCTTCTGAGAAGGTTTCTTTCTGGGGGAAAAAAACCCCAGAAACAAAAAAGAAAAGAAAATAGTAAAGAGAATAAATAATGAAGAAAATAAACTGTTAAATTAATACAATTTCATTGAACAAATATTAGAATTTAGGTTGTAAATGTAGGTCAGTGCTTCTGATAGTGTTTAGGTCAGCAGAGAAGGTTTTGCTGGACCTGATCGTCACTGGTGTTGATATTAGAAAAAGCATATACCGTATTTTCCGGACTATAAGCCGCTATTTTTTTCCCACATTTTGAACCCCACGGCTTAAACAACGAAGCGGCTAATTTATGGATTTTTTCCTGGGTTTTTCCCGGTTTCACAAACTTCAAGCCAAAAAACTAAACCCCATAACATTAGACCAATGTAATTGCTGAACGGGTTCAGGTGAACCAATGAAACTCTTTATATTAAATCAGATGCGCTCCCACTGAATCGGGCCGCACCACATCATAAATATGGATGATGTTCCTCTGACGTTTGACCTGCCTCTCACTCGGACTGTCTACAGGAAATGCGAATCATTCATCACGCTAAAAAAAAACGGGCATGAAAACACACTTCACCTGTGTTCTGAGCTGCACGGCATCAGGAGAAAAGATTCACCGATGGTGATTTTTAAACGCACGACGATGCCAAAAGATAAACTCCTGAGAGAAATAGTTGTGAAAGGAAGGAGGAAGACAGTGAACAATGACTTTCTTGGTAGGCTACTGTTTAGATACAAGCCGTGTAACAGACACTGTCTTTCATTAAAGCCTGTGTAAAGTTCATTAGTTTCAGTGTATGCGGCTTATAGACAGGTGCGACGTATTTATGTTCAAAATAAACATCTTTGTAAAATTCTGTGGGTGCGGCTTATATTTGGGTGCGTTTAATAGTCCGGACATTATGGTACACGTTTTTTTTCAAAGCTAAAATGTTAAATTTTTATTAAATCGTTTTTATTTTATTCCCAGGCCTCCAACAGCGCTTCATATATCCAGGATGCGTTCCAGCTCTTAATGCCGGTGATCGAGGTTTCTCACATTCAGAGGACGGCAGAATCGAGTCCCAGATAACCGCTCGAAACTTTCCAGTGCCAAGTAGGAATTTAGACAGTAACAAAAGAACAATACCACAGGCTGTAACTCCAACACATCACTTTGATTCATTGAGAAACATGAAATCTATATTTTTTATAGTTCATTTTACCAATAAAGTATTATTGGCGATTTTCTAACTATGTGGAAAGTTAAGTTAAACAGTTCCATGTGGTTGTTTTTAATGAAATATATACACTATATGAACAAAAAGTATTGGGAAACCTGAATTTTCCAGGTTCTTCTGTAAATTGTTAACACAAAGTTGGATTGCATCCGACGTCTTGCGCTGAGCTCCGAGATCCAAACCTGTTCCAGCATGATGTTTCTCCATGAAGATATGCTTTACATGGGTTGGAGTGGAAGATCTCTTGCTATAGGTTTTAAATAACCGTATTGAGCACCTAAATGCCTCCTCACGTTCTCACCTCAATACCTGACTTTAGATATTATAGTCATTATGCTATAATAAAATATTACATTTTTTTTTTTAAATCTTATGCTCAGGTGTCCACAAACTTTTGCCCATATAGTGTATGCAGCATTAGCATTTTTGGGGGGAAAATTTGCAGTTATAATCACATGGATAAAGTGTGTATCATTGTATTGTGTGTGTGTGTGTGTCAGTATTGTTTTGTTTGGGATTTGTTTAGAATTTTAATATGTACAAGAAATTTTAGATTTTTAGCATAGACCTTTTATTTAATTGCCCCTAGTAATTGATGAGTTACGATAAGATGTGGAAGGTTCCTCATGTTGAGGTTCTGTAACACTACAGTGTTGGTTCTCTGTTCTAGTACCCTGATGGGATTTAGATATTATGCACACCAAGAATAAAAAAAAGTTTCTGCATGCGATATGTTGTGTGACTTCGTTCTTAGAAAACGTGGAAATACTTTTTGTTCTCTAATTTCATACAAAGGTTTTTTTTTCATGACTAACTCAAAATGGTTTTAAAAACAAGACAAATCTTTGAAGAGGGGAAAAAAACAATGTAAACATTAACCAGCCTGGGACTGTGCCGATATTACGATGGAGTCAGAAACTGCTTGTTGGCAGTGGCGGTTTTTTTATTCTGCTATACTGCACTGGACAAAAAAATGTTTTTTCAGTATAATACTCATAAAAATCAGTTGCCTGAAATCTAAATGTTTTTTACTGCTGATTTTCTGCATTTTTTTCCCCCTATTTCAGACAAGAACAAGTCAGTTTCCCTTTTTTTTTTTTGGTGGTGCCCCCAAAATAAACACCAGCTAAATTATGTTAATGTCTAATATCAGCCAAGTCAAACACTATTATACACACAAGTATTGGGACACCATAAGTTTTTCCAGATATATATGGTTCTGCATAACACACCATTGTATCGGACGTCTTCACCAAACCATGGAAGATCTCCTGCTATGGAGCTCTTTGGGATGAATGTGCACGCTGACTGCACCCCAGTCCTCCTCACATTCTCACCGTCCTGACTTTATTAACACTCTTATGGTGGAATAAATCTCAAATCTCCACAAGCACATTCCAGAATCTGGTGGAACAACATTTCAGAAGAGTGGAGGTGGAGGCAAATGGAGACTAAATGTGGAATGAGATTCCCTTTTATGCAAAATCTTTACACTCCAGGAAGTTACACGTCACCACACACGCATAACTGATTTTTAATCACAGATCAACAAGTACACATTTATATTCATACATTCATATACAAACACGGCGTTAAGTGGCAGAACTGGGGGGTGGAGGAGCCGCAGAAATGTTCAGCTCTTGTATTTTTTCTGTTAATGACACCTCTGGGTTTTCTGTGGATTCGGTGAGAGGTTCTATATACTGCGCTCCTGCAACCTTCTTGCCTGTCAAGGGATCGACCACTGCCCCGACTTTGAACACGATCTCCGCCAGTTCATGCCTGACGTGTTTGGTTCGCCTCTCCGGCAAAGCCTTGAGCAAAACGATGTCTCCCACGGTGCACTGCTGCAAGGCGTCGTGAGCGAAGTACGTCTTCCTTTTGTTGTAAAACTGGTGATGAAAAAGGGAGCAAAAGATCAGTTAACCGAATGTGCCTGTGATTAATTAACTTAATCACACACTCAACATACACAACATGGCACCTGTTAGTGGGTGAAGATATTTATTAGGCAGCAAGTGAACATTTTTTGTCCTCAAAGCGGGAAAAATGGGTTTGAGCGAGTTTGACAAATTGTGACGTCTAGATGTCTGGGTCAGAGCGTCTCCAAAACTGCAGCTCTTGTGGGATGTTCCTGGTCTGCAGTGCTCAGTATCTATCAAAAGTCCTCCAAGGAAGGAACAGTGGTAAACCAGCGACAGGGTCGTGGGCGGCCGAGGCTCATTAATGCACGTGGGGGCCCGATCCAACAGACGAGCTCGACTGGTCACAACTGTTTTAGCAGCAAAAGGATCAGTCGAGGCCCGGATTACCAACGACCAGCACAGGTATCATTAGCCAACAGGGTACCGGTGAAAATTGGGCTACTGTTGGCCGAAGGAGGAGAAGGAGAGGAGGAAAACGTCTACAGAGACAGAAGGGAAAGGAGAAGTGGAGGAGAGTGGAGGTTCGGGTTGGTACTTTAAATGTTGGTACTATGACTGGTAAAGGGAGAGAGGAAGCTGATATGATGGAGAGGAGAAAGGTAGATATGTTGTGTGTTCAGGAGACCAAGTGGAAAGGGAGTAAGAGCAGGAACATTGGAGGTGTTTAAACTGTTCTATCATGGTCTGGATGGAAAGAGAAATGGTGTAGGGGGGATTCTGAAGGAAGAGTACAGTAAGAGTGTAGTGGAGGTGAAGAGAGTTTCTAATATCGTGATGAACGTGAAGCTAGAAGTTGGAGGAGTGATAATAAATGTCATTAGTGCTTATGCTTCACAAGTGGGTTGTCAGATGGAGGAGTAGGAACAATTCTGGAGTGATTTTGGTGGAAGTGGTAGAAGGTGAAACTAGGAATGAAAGATTGGTGCAGACTTTAATGGGCATGTAGGTGAAGGGAACAGAGGTGATGTGGAGGTGATGGGTAGGTATGGCTTTAAGGAAAGGAATGTAAAAGGGCAGATGGTGGTAGATTTTGCTAGGATTGAAATAACAGTGGTGAACACGTATTTTAAGAAGAAGGAGGATCATAGGGTGACATAAGAGTGGAGGAAGGAAATTGGAGACTGTAAGGTGTTGGTGGGGGACAGTGTAGTTAGATAGCATCGGATGGTGGTCTGTAGGATGTTTTGGAGGTGAAGAAGAAAAGGAGGTGAGTGAGAATTAGGGTTAGTATTCCTCATCATGTTGTTATTTAACTCAGATGTTTGGTACCTTGAGTAAATATGGATCCAGGACCAGTCTAGTAACACGGACTTTTGCTGTCTTGTTCATCTTGGTTCCAATGACTCTCCCGATAATCCATTTAGCATGGATCGAGGCTTGTTTCACGGACATGTTTTACTCCTTTTACCCTGAAATCATGATTATAAATGAACAGAATGTATTAGTATTAAAAACCCATGTGCAGAAATAACCTTCGAACCTACTTAGCTAACCCAATGCTAGCCTTTTAAGTCAATGTAAACAATATGACACCTCGAAAACCCCTTGCGATTTCAGAAAAATTCTATTAATATTTTAGCATGTATTAAAAACAGAAAAAGAAATGCGATACCTTTAACAAACTTCAAAAACATTCCGCATGGATACAGCGCCGTTAATGTCAAGGTAAGCGGCGCGCTCTGATGACGTAAATCACAGGCGCCCTTTAGAGGAGGAGTGAATCAACCATATATAAAATGCTGTCTAATGTTTTATACCTAAAAATCTAGAAAAATAAACTTGAAGAAACGAGAAAAATTACCTAGAGATACACTAGGTACAATACTACTTTATTAAAAGTAAAATACTCCCTCAAAACAAAAGTATTTCCTTTAAATGTACTTAAGTATCCAAATTACTATAATTTATTATGGCTATAATGTTCCTATTATTGTGAAAGTTCCTCTTAGCACACTGTTCTATAAATAAAATTATATTAATAAGTCATTGGTGACTTGCTGCGTGTTTGACCAGTTGTACGACTGATTTCACAAAATGTAGTTGAGTAAAAAGTAAAATATTTGATTATTTGAAAAGGACAGAAATTAGAGTTAAAGTCTCCCGGAAATGGTAAATACAGACACCAGAAAAAGCTACAGTAACCAAAAACATTTACTTTGCTCCTCACGTGCATCAATGAGCCTCGGCCGCTCGTGACCCTGTTGCCGGTTCACCACTGTTCCTTCCTTGGAGCACTTTTGATACTGAACACTGCAGACCAGGAACATCCCACAAGAGCTGCAGTTTTGGAGATGCTCTGACCCAGACGTCTAGACGTCACAATTTTTCAAACTCGCGTATATCCTAACGCTCACCCATTTTTCCTGCTTTTGACACGTCAACTTTAAGGACAAAATGTTCACTTGCTGTCTAATAAATATATCCACCCCCTAACAGGTGCCATGATGAAGAGATTATCAGTGTTCTTCACTTCACCGCTCATAATGTTATGCCTGAGTGTAAATCTGTTATCCTTTTGGATTAGCTGTATGTTTATGAGTGCATGCTGGAAAGCTAAGCATTTGGTCAATGGTCTTAATAATACCGAACTAGCAAAATGTTTAAATTGGTCAGAATTTCATTGTGTTTGTTTTTGTCCAGAGGAGATTGCGCTGATTATGTAGAAAACCCCCCATGAAATGACCTACCTTCTCAATATTTTACTGCTACTGACACATTTAAACCTATAAGACCATTTATTAACAATAACAATAATCATAGCCTAATCACAGCCTGGTCATCATCCATGAGACCCCCCTCCCTGATGTTTGACCTCATCCTGGATCATCTCCTGGATATCTGCTTTATCTCAGTGTAGATAATCTTACATGGATATTGTACGCAGACTTTGACATAATCCTACTGTTAGAATCATGCAGAGTTTTAAGCTCATCCTGAACAACTCAGCACTTATTGACTTTATGGGATACAATTAGGACAGAGGGGATGATTTATAATCCACAGATCCATGGCTTCTTTTGCTCATGTCAACTTTCTCTATGATACTTGCTCATAGAGACCTAAATCTAATTAATCACCCTCATCCCTGTTTATATGGACCATATTTATCTACTGTTATCTATTGTAAATAGGCCACTTATGCACTTCTGGTTCTGGTTGAATCTAATCTAATCTAAATCTACATCTGTTTTTTTTGGTAAGCTGCATAATAACAGTGTGTATTATTAAAAAGTCAGATATAAATACAACTAAATTGAACTGTAGCTCAATCCCGTGCTTGGAAATGGAGGAAAACTGGTGCAGATTTATGTGATTGTGTATACCACTAGTCTAGCCGATTTAGGCTTAGGCTACATTATTTATACTTTTGTTTTTCGACATGAGATTTGCCAAAAATAAGTTCCCCACTTCTTCGTTCTGCCTCCCGTAAGCCCTTGACAATTTAGTCCTGGCACTGTGCCTGAAATTGCCCCATCTCATGGATTTCACAGGGGCCCACTGGTCTTCCACCCTGTTGGCCGAGTGGCTTTAACAGGCTGGACGTCTGTGTATTGAATACAAGTACTGTAACGCTTTGCTCATTCTGTTATGTAAGTAAATGTATTACAAATTATTGAGATGTATGATCTGCTAATGCTCTATTTGCTCATGCTGTGATGACAATCTGCACTGTAAGACAATTTTCTGTCGATTTTGTGTTTTTCTTCTTTATTTGACCAGTATGACATTTTACTTATTATGCACTTACTTGCATAACATGTTATTATAAGGAAAACATGTTGTCACATACACTCACTGTGTGTGATAATCAGAAGTACTAAGTGGCAATGATACACTTTGATTTGATTCAGTTCACTTTTTCTGGGCCACGATTTGATTTAGTTTGAATATTTTGAAACAAGTTTTATTGAGAAACTAAAAATTCAGAGTAAAAATGGAAAACAGTGTGCGTTTAAGAACACTCATATACACAACTTGATTCGCACAATTTTAACAATGCAAAGGAATTAATTTTATTTAAGCTCGAGATAGATAGCTTTATTCACCTCCAAAGGGAAATTCACATATTACAGCCGCAAAGAGAATAAAATGTATAAGCTTTTTACCTCATAGATGAAAGCTATGTAACAAGAGTGTGATTAATTACCTATATATATCATAGTATGGACACACTGTCTACTTCCTTGTTTTGTCTTTTTATATATATATATATATATATATATATATATATATATATATA